>NW_016167812.1:0-14099 GCF_001687245.7 Rhagoletis zephyria
CTATAATTTAGAAGAATTCAACAAATTTGCTCCAAAATTTCGAACTTTTTTCTCTAAATTTTTAGAAAATTTTTGGATAACAGAAAATAGAAAAAAATTTATATTCAACAATTTTATGTTGATTAAAATTTTTTTTTTGCCACCGGACTTTTGATTTTTTTTCTTTTTTAATTTTATTTAAAGTATCATTCAAAATATTTAGGCAATCAAAAGCTCCTCAGGATTCCAGTAAAATGAGTTTAAAAGAGGACATAATAAAAGCGTTTGAAAATTAATGAAATTAAATAGACCATACTTATAGAAAGAAATTTATAATCAGACTTTTTGGTTTCCCCGTATTTACTATGGGCGGATGAAAAATTTTCGGGTGTATTTTTTTCAAGCGAAACGCAGGGTAAAGCAGAATATAATAGTTTTAAGCCAGAACGAACAGTTTTAAATTGCACAAAAATCTACCAAAACGAATACAAATTTACCTTTTTACCAACCCACATTTTTTTTACCAAATTTGGTAATAATTTACCAAAGTGGCAACCCTGACTTGCACCACGTTTTTCTCAAAATCTAGAGATTATGGAAACTTTATACTTACGGATTCGTAATCAGCACAAAAGAGTCTATCTATTTTTGTTGGCCAGTGTAATAAGTATTGTTAAATAGCCAATATCGGAAATAAGATTTGTTCAAATACAAAAAAAAGGGACTTGTCTTTATATAATTAGTATAGGTAGATAAGAGAACATATTGCCGTTACTCGACTTTGAAGGCACCTTTTGGGTCTTTTCGCCGGTTTATTTATGTTTAAGCACCGAAATATATTCCGCGTTTGAAAAAAATCGGATTATCGGGCCTTAAATGCGATTGTTTAGCGTAGCTCTACCCCTGCACCGCCACTCGGAATAATTGAAACTTTATGCACTCCTCCTTCTAAACACCTTTCCAACAAAGCAACAACAATTTGAATCGGTTAAGAAACATACAGTCAGTCAAAAAAGTTTAGGTACAGCGAATATTTTACAATACGGTCGACTATTTTTTAAATATTTTATTTCTCGCTAATTTTTTATAAAAATATGGTAATTCTACAACAAAAACCCCAAAAATCAAAGTTCCAAACCTTCTGCAAAATTAAAGAATATTCTGCGAAATTCCATTCAAGTATTGCACTATTAATTTACGCTCTCTACAAAAAAGTTGAGTATACAGTTTTTTAGCCCATTCAATTTTAGTATAATAAAGTGCAAGTATGAGGAAGCTAGGACTTACCATTGATTTTTGGGAAATTTTTTTGTTGAAGGTGTCGCACATTTTTTCCATATAAAAAAATTATTAAAACGGACGGGGTCCACACTTCCTGAGTTTTATTTGATTCAAATTGATGCATAAACATAAATAAACATGCATAAACATAAATAATAAATAAATATGAAATTTCAACTTAATTAATAAATTTTTAAAAACTTTATAGCACAAAAACAAAAACAAATCGATTTAATAGTTTTCCAAATATCTTGAGAACGGGGCGAGGGAAAAATTAAAAAAAAATCTAACATACGTACATCAAAATTGTCTATGAAAAGAAACATTTAAAAAAAAATCTGTCNTACAAAAAAGTTGAGTATACAGTTTTTTAGCCCATTCAATTTTAGTATAATAAAGTGCAAGTATGAGGAAGCTAGGACTTACCATTGATTTTTGGGAAATTTTTTTGTTGAAGGTGTCGCACATTTTTTCCATATAAAAAAATTATTAAAACGGACGGGGTCCACACTTCCTGAGTTTTATTTGATTCAAATTGATGCATAAACATAAATAAACATGCATAAACATAAATAATAAATAAATATGAAATTTCAACTTAATTAATAAATTTTTAAAAACTTTATAGCACAAAAACAAAAACAAATCGATTTAATAGTTTTCCAAATATCTTGAGAACGGGGCGAGGGAAAAATTAAAAAAAAATCTAACATACGTACATCAAAATTGTCTATGAAAAGAAACATTTAAAAAAAAATCTGTCTTAAAAATTTTTCACATACAAATTTTTTGATAAAAAAATAGTTTTTGAAAATATGTCATCTCAAGAAAAATTAAAAAAAATCACAGTGGTAGCTCTGAGTATTGCGCAATATTTAAGTATAGTATTATGGGGTGCACTCTACAATAGTTTATACACCGAAATTGAGTAAAATAAGTACATTACAAATTAAAATTTTTTTTTAGATTTGTATGCAGTCTTGTAGCCCATTAAGTTTTACTATAATAAAGTGAAGGTTTTAAGCTACTGCAAAATTGCGTTGATTTTTAAAATTTTTTATGCTGACGGCTTTTTCCACTTTTTTTTATTTAAGAAAATGCGCAAACACGTTTTCAATGAAAATTAAAAAAAATTAGCGTCAGTTTTGCAATCGCAATCGCACTGGTTATACTAAAATTTAATGGGCTATAAGACTGCATACTCAACAAAATTCTAAAAAAAATTAAAAAATTTGTAAATTTTTAATGTGGGTATTTTTAACTAACGTTGTTAGTTTTTAAATAAAAACTCAATTCCAAATTTATTAATTTTTGGCTTTTCATGCAAATTGATAAAAATCCTAAAATATATATGTCATCAATAAAAAACAATGTCGACATGTGTTTTAATTTAACATACATATTAAACAAATTACATAATTATTGCAAGGGGGAAAAAAAATTTAAATATTGCAAGTCTGTGTTATTTTTGGTAAATAGAGGAGAAACAAACAAAAGATGAAAAACATTGAACTCCGCTAAGCAAAAACGTGTAGTTGATGTAACTTTATCAAAAAATTTTATAAAAATCGTACTAATATGCATGCTTACTAAGGATGTTAATTTTTTCGATTTTTGCGATCCCGGTAATTTCGGGACATCGTTCATACAATCCCGGATTAGTCTCGGGATTTAGATATTCATTATTTTCCAACAACTTAACATGAAAAAATCGCATTAATATAGTTTGAGGAGCTGTCCTACCATATAATAAATAAATGGGTTTGAAATTTACTTTATTATTTAAGTTGCAAAATATTTCATTAGTAACAAAAGAAGACAGTAGTTAAATTTATACGCATTTGAGAATACTTTAACGTGTACATATCTGACCCTAACTTAAGGCATGTCGAAAAATGCTCGATGCATTTTTTTCCAATAAACAAATTGTCGAACATACTTTGTATGGAAGAAAATGCGTGACACCGTCAGCAAAAAAAATTATAAAAAATCAACGTTACTTTTAGTCACTTGAAACTTGCTCCTGTTGTTATTTAATGGGCTATACTTATAACATTGCGTTCCTAAAATTTTTAAAAAAATTCTGAGTAAAAAGATTGAAACAGTTTAAAAAAACAATATTCAAAACGCACCAAGCAATCAATATACTCATGGGCCAAATATAGTAGAACTGCGTTTTCAGTTTCAGAATTTTTTGATTAGAACTTTATAATTTCAAAGATATGATGAATTCTAAAAAATTCAGTGTAATCTATCTATATATATAAATCTGAATGTCAGTTTGTTTATTACCTTAAAAGTTCTGAATTCACCTCTAACTTTTATATATAAATGAGTTTTTGAAAGGAGGCGTGTCAGATAATATAGGCGTGGAATTTTTAAGCTAAGCGTACACGGCAGAGAAAATATATAAAAAAATTATTTTAAGATTTGAGATAGAAATCGAAGTGTATAAGTTTCTCTACGCAAAGCACACACATGTGCGTGTGCTTTATATTAATAAAAATAAAGTATACACATGAGCCCGTGCTTTTTACCAAACAGCACACACATGTGATGTAAGCAAGTTTTTAATTTTTTATATGCACAGCACACGTGTGTGAGCGTAAAATTTTAGGATGTGCTGCGCATGTGTAAGCAAATACGAACCCTGCAAAAAACTTTTTTTTCAATACTGAGAAATTCAAATGTGCAATCCAATTTCTACTGTAAGAAAGCGGTATTATATTTCGTTATTTTGCTTTTCCCATTACTTAAAATGAAGTTTATTCATTATTTTGGTGTATTTTTTCCAAAATTATGTGTTTTAAAAAGTTATGATTAAAAAAAACTAAACTAACCTCTGTTTTTTGCAAATGTAATTTTCAAAATCACTTTTTTTTAAATGCGCAAAGCGATTTGAAATTTGACAGTACTGCATTAAAGTATGTTCCTTCCTTATTAAGAATCCGAGTTCAAAACCAAAAGCACTTTGCGCATTTTGAAATAAATTGGTTTTAAAAATTTCACTTTGATTTTAATTACACACAAAAACATATACTTCTGGTTAAGTTTGATTCGGTTTCATTTCTAACTTAAACTGTTTATTATTTTGAGGTTGGTCAATGAATAAAAAGCGGATTTAGTTCTAACAAGGACTTTAAAATCTTTAGTGAGAAGCGGATTTAGTCCGAACAAGGGCTTTAACCACTTTAGAGAGATCTATAGTAGGAAAACGGGTCGCGCTGACAATTTAGGATACGTTTTTAATAGATTGCTAGTTTCATTAGACCCTCTGATTACTTGCTCGCACTTGTTGCCAACCGGAGATCTTTCTTTGCTGAAGCAATGGAGTTAGTAGAACTTGAAGCGAGTTATATTAGTTTAACGAGGCTTGGATGGGATTTACATTCCGACTATGAGGAATAAGTGTCACATTTTTCATTACTATATTACTATATTATCATAACTATAAGACACCCACAAATTAACAAGTTATGACTATTTTTTTATTATTATTTAATTTTAATTATTTTGTTTTATAAAAATATGGTTTATTTCTTACCCAAAATCGAATAAATCTAAGTTTCAAACTACGTAAAAATATCGATACTTTTAAATAGATATTTAAAAAAGATCTCGAGTGCAAGTTTGAAGTAGGACATACCGTTGATTTTTGGCAAGTCTTTTGTGAAGGTGTCGCTCACTGTCGCTACTTCAAACTTGCACTTTAATGTACTACAATTAAATAGGTTACAAAACTATATACTCAAAGTCCTTTTAATAGTGTTTATCATAACTATAAGACACCCACATATTGAAAAGTTTTTACTATTTATTTTATTAACCGACTTCAAAAAAAGGAGGAGGTTATCAGTTCGTCGGATTTTTTTTTGTATGTTACCGCATAACTTTGGACCACGTTAACCGATTTCGATAATTCTTTTTTCATCGAAAAGATGGTACCTCAAGGGTGGTCCCATTCTAATTTTGTTTAGATCCGATAATTGGATCGTGAAGAAATTAACGATAACCTTAAATTTTTATACGAGAATTGAAGTCGGTTTTGTTTTTGTTTAAAAATTATTTGTTTTAATTAAATTTAAATCATTACTTTTTTATAAAAATATAGCTGGTTTTTTAATTAATTAATGTTTTTAATTAGATACACTACTTGCATTTTGATATTTTGTATGCTAAATTTTTAAATCTCTTTAAATTTAAAACATAATGGGTCATAGTCGAATCAAAGACGAAACTGAAAATAATTTCGACTTTTTTGATAAATTTTTCTAAAAAAGTGTTTTCAGAGAGCTGAAATTATTTTTACTTTCAACTTTGTTTTGGCCATGCATTTATCCCATTATGTTTTACATTGAAACGTAAATTTTTGTTTCTAGTATTTCCTATCTTTCACTATCTAACTGATCTCTATATAAATGACTTCACCTGTTTCATGCTCTTTCCTAGTGGTTACAAAAAATACACACTTTGTTACAGTTATTACATTTTATAGCTTTTAACTTAGTTTTTTTTTTTAAGTATTGCGAATTCATTGATAAAACAATCCTCAAATGGAAAGGGCTCGTTCTTCCTGATTATATTGTAACCTAAACTTAGCTATTTTTAATAAAATTAGTTGGGGAAATTCTCTATAAAAAAATTTGCCACCATGGGTTAAAAATAAATATGGTCATCAATGCGTTAAGTCAAAGCCGTAAATGGGTTAAATTATTCTTAATTTGCACAATAATAAAATCAAATTAACTAAACATAAGATATTACAAAAATCTGGGTCACCAATGGGTTAATGCATCATCGATAATGGGTTAAGACGTCAAAAGTGTACTCCTAAAAAGTAGTTTAAGCGAGTCTAATGGAAAGAAAATGATTTCAGAATTTTGAGCATCCGCTTATATCGGGCGGCCCCAGTATGCGTCGATTTGACAGCATTCACCTATTTGCTGATGTCATAAAATACATTTTCGCAATATGAACAAGAATTTAATTTTCTAATTGTACTTATTTGCCGAAAAAAAAATTACCTAAAAGTAGACAAACGTACCTAAAAATTAAACATGGCAACCTCTCTCTTCGGTACTATGAGTACTTTTGGACTAACATTAAACAATCTTTAATATTTAAAATTCCCTTGAAAGGAGTTTCTCCCAGATGTTACAGCCAAACTTCTATATATATGTACGTATTCACCAAGTTAGGCAAGCGGCCTGGCGCTCTGACAAAGCAGCAGATAACTCAAGCTACGACTGTTGCCAGAGTGCCAGACCACCTACTCAATTTGTTAATACCCCTTATCTTTTAACCAACAATAATGGCCCTTTGCAAAGGAAGGATGCTATTGGAAAAGCCATTGAAATGCCAATGAAAATAAGAGTATGATTCCCGATACATTATTTGGCTACGTTCTAAATGTACCTAAAATGGTGTGCTTTTATTGAATATACGATTTAATGTCGTAGCCATTTCAAAATTTAACAATCTGTAATGAAATTCATTGCCAAGACTTTACACGCCTCCATAGAGCAAAAAGTCTATTTAGCTTGCTAAATAGAGCGTAGAGTTGTCGTAGAGTTTTCGATCTAGCTGCGTTGGACTGTGTACACGGCGAAAAAGTCTCGCTAAATAACTCTCACGCAGACTTTGTAGATGAGTTCCTCGTAGAGCTCTATTGAGTGTTTACACCGCTTTAGCGAGATTTTTGTCTAAATCTCGCGTTTTTTCTCTACCGTGTACACTTAGCTTTAGTCAGTCATAACTTCGGAACCATAAGACACATGAACTTGAAATTTGGTATGCAGACATATCTATGGTAGGTGCTTATAGTAAGGTATATATAAATGAGTTTGTAAAAATGTTCGTAGCACTTAGCATAGGCTTGGAATTTTTTATCAGCCATAACTTCGGAACCACAAGTCACATGACCCCTTTAATTCCTTCCGGCGTGGGGTGAAACCCCCGCGGATAAAAGCTGGTGTATAATAAAAATGGGTGCCAAATGGAAGAGAAAATTCTGTAGGATTTAAAAAAATTAAAATTTTTTGGGTTCACAAGGACGAACAGGTATTGAAATGCCCTTTTAATCAATTTTATTTTTTAAGCTAATAAAGTTAGAAGGGCTTCATTCGAGAACTTTGTCGTGTTTATATTAGTCCTTAACATATAATTTTTTCAAAATAGATATTTCAAAATTTTAAGGATATTCAAGGATATAATTTTTAAGGACATCTTCAATACTCTATGCATCAAAAAATTTAATCTGTTTTTTCTCTACAGAATTTTCCCTTTAATTTGATACCCATATTGTTTTCTGAAGTATATTGCACTAAATTTTTTAGACCATTTTCTGAGTTACTCATATTATTCAATTTGCAAAGTCCTTTTAAAAAATCCTGATGTCAGAGGGAAATCTAAAAACGCAATTTTACTGCATATATTTGGCCCATGGCTTCGCGATTATATTGATTTTTTTGTGTGTAAAATTGCCTGTCGGACAGTGTTATGTGTACGTAGCTAGACATATATAACAAGTAAGAAGGTCTAGTTTCGGGCGGAGCCGAACATTAAATACCCGGCGCAAGTATTAAATATATGTTTTTCATCTTTACAAACCCTACCGCTACTTGGTAAGCCGGGGTGTATCAGTTTTGAGTAAATTAGCGTCCTTAACTTTCGAAATATTGAAGTTTCAAGCATTTCTAAAATTTACCGTTATATGAAAAGCGGCCGTAATTTAAGTCCGATTTCAATAATATTCAACGTTTTGCTTTTATGTGGCAAGCACAACAAANATTTAGCTTGCTAAATAGAGCGTAGAGTTGTCGTAGAGTTTTCGATCTAGCTGCGTTGGACTGTGTACACGGCGAAAAAGTCTCGCTAAATAACTCTCACGCAGACTTTGTAGATGAGTTCCTCGTAGAGCTCTATTGAGTGTTTACACCGCTTTAGCGAGATTTTTGTCTAAATCTCGCGTTTTTTCTCTACCGTGTACACTTAGCTTTAGTCAGTCATAACTTCGGAACCATAAGACACATGAACTTGAAATTTGGTATGCAGACATATCTATGGTAGGTGCTTATAGTAAGGTATATATAAATGAGTTTGTAAAAATGTTCGTAGCACTTAGCATAGGCTTGGAATTTTTTATCAGCCATAACTTCGGAACCACAAGTCACATGACCCCTTTAATTCCTTCCGGCGTGGGGTGAAACCCCCGCGGATAAAAGCTGGTGTATAATAAAAATGGGTGCCAAATGGAAGAGAAAATTCTGTAGGATTTAAAAAAATTAAAATTTTTTGGGTTCACAAGGACGAACAGGTATTGAAATGCCCTTTTAATCAATTTTATTTTTTAAGCTAATAAAGTTAGAAGGGCTTCATTCGAGAACTTTGTCGTGTTTATATTAGTCCTTAACATATAATTTTTTCAAAATAGATATTTCAAAATTTTAAGGATATTCAAGGATATAATTTTTAAGGACATCTTCAATACTCTATGCATCAAAAAATTTAATCTGTTTTTTCTCTACAGAATTTTCCCTTTAATTTGATACCCATATTGTTTTCTGAAGTATATTGCACTAAATTTTTTAGACCATTTTCTGAGTTACTCATATTATTCAATTTGCAAAGTCCTTTTAAAAAATCCTGATGTCAGAGGGAAATCTAAAAACGCAATTTTACTGCATATATTTGGCCCATGGCTTCGCGATTATATTGATTTTTTTGTGTGTAAAATTGCCTGTCGGACAGTGTTATGTGTACGTAGCTAGACATATATAACAAGTAAGAAGGTCTAGTTTCGGGCGGAGCCGAACATTAAATACCCGGCGCAAGTATTAAATATATGTTTTTCATCTTTACAAACCCTACCGCTACTTGGTAAGCCGGGGTGTATCAGTTTTGAGTAAATTAGCGTCCTTAACTTTCGAAATATTGAAGTTTCAAGCATTTCTAAAATTTACCGTTATATGAAAAGCGGCCGTAATTTAAGTCCGATTTCAATAATATTCAACGTTTTGCTTTTATGTGGCAAGCACAACAAACACACTGAGTTTGGTACAAATTGGTAGAACGGTTACCGAGATACATATATGTGATCATAAGTGGGCGGTGTCACGCCCATTTTTAAAAATTTTATCAGAAACGTATTTTTTGGTAAAGAGTTGTTGCAAACATCAATTTTGAATAAATTAGCTTTAATATTTACTGGTTTATCGAAGATTTTGTGTTTCTCTAAATTACCGTTATATGGGATGTGGGCGTGGTTATTCTCCGATTTTTTTAATTTTCGGCCATTTAGTAGGCCAAGAAGTGTGCCAAGTTTGGAAAAAATTGGTGCAGCGGTTACCAAGATATACACATATAGCCATAAGTGGGCGTGGCTACGCCCATTTTCCAAATATTTATAATATTCTTATTTTTTGTCTGAAAATATCATATAATATATATATTGTAAATATCAATTTTGAGTGAATTATATTCAGTAGTTACTAAAATATGGCAGTTTTCGTATTTCTGGAAATTACCGTTATATCGGAAGTCGGCGTGGTTACAGTCGATTTCGACCATTTTCAGTACCAACCTACCTTGGATAAATGGAAACCTACATACCAAATTTCGTTGAAATATCGCAATTTTTGCACCAGTTATCGTGTACACGGACAGATGGACGGACAGGCGGACATGGCTTAATCGACTTCTCTATTCATTCTGAGCATGTATGTATACACTTGTCTATATCTACATCGATTCGGTTTGGCTGTTACAAACAACCGTTATGTGAACAAAGTTAATATACCTTTGTGCACAAGTGCGCTCGGGATAAAAAAAAAATTAAATATTAAATAAACAAAAGAAATATAGCGAAAACTGGTCAATATAAGGCATTCTATTAGTACCACCATTGCAAATTACAAATCCCGAAAAACGCGGGATTCTTGGCAAATAATCCCGGGATCGTCCCCTTCCTGTGTCGTCTCGTTGTTGCGATATTTTGTGACCCACATTTCAAAACTCGTTTTTTTCTGACATCAATAGAGCTAAAAACTGGGTAAATATTCTTTTGAAGAGTGAACTCACCAGGATATTTGTCAACGCTTGAGGAATCGTGGTAAGCAGTGCGCGCTTCCACTCCGCAGGGCCTGAGTTCAAGCCCTGGTCAAAAGCAACATCTCAAAAAAATAAAGGAAAAAGTATTTTCTTAACAGCGGTCGCCTCTCGGCAGGCAATGGCAAATCTCCGAGTGTACTTCTGCCATGAAAAACAGCTTCTCATAAGAATACAATCACTGTTCGGAGTCGTAGAACTGTAGGTCCCTCCCCATTGTGTGCCAACAGCAAGGCGTACGCAACGAGGAAATCGCCAACGGCTCTGATGCTGATTCTACCTTTTGTAGTGATGTTGATAGGCAATCTATGGGTACGCAAGGTAGCAACCGTACAAGAAAAAAGACAGCGATATAGAAATGGAGAAATATTTTCAGATAATCGCAAATTTCGAAATTTCTTTATACTGGCAAGAAGTATCCCTGCGCACGACCTTCCTCAGTGAACCCAGAAAGTGAGTTTAGAAATATATTTTTGCCCGATAATTCGGAAACGCTTTTCATAATTCAAAATACTAAAATCGTTTACTTTAATTATTAAAGGAACCTAACATTAAATTGGATTATATAAATACAAAAAAAAAATAATAAATTTGTGAACTAGATTTTTAAATGGAATCTTCTATAATCGAAATCCGGATTTTAGCTAGTATCCGGTCGCATAGTCGTATAACAGAAAATCGGCCAGATAAGCCGGATTCCGGATATCTACCGGATACCCGGCACATCCCTAGTTTTATTCGTTCAATTTGATGGAGTATTATGGAAGATATGGCGCTTTATTGACCATATAGAGTGCTTACTGCTTTTTAAATTCATTTTTTTTTTTAATAAATAACTAAATTCGTATCGAGCGTATTGTGTCAAAGACTGAAGCCCACCGTCAGTGAACTGATTGGGCCTTATCAGTGTGGCTTTAGGCCTGGAAAATCCACCATAGACCAGCTATTCGCAATACGCCAAATCTTGGAAAAGACCCGCGAGAAAAGAATCGACACTCACCACCTATTTGTCGACTTTAAAGCCGCTTTCGACAGCACTAAAAGGAGTTGCCTATACGCCGTTATGTCTGAATTTGGCATCCCAGCCAAACTGATACGGCTGTGTAAAATGACGTTGAGCAATACCCCCAGCTCCGTCAGAATTGGGAAAGACATCTCCGAGCCTTTCGCCACCAAACGGGGCTTCAGACAGGGCGACTCTCTTTCATGTGACTTCTTTAATCTGATGTTGGGGAAGATAATAAAGAGCTGCAGAACTAAACCGCTCAGGAACAATTTACTACAAGAGCGTGCAATTGCTGGATAATGCCGATGACATCAATATCATCGGTATCAAAAACCGCGAAGTCTGTTCTGCCTTTTCCAAGTTGGATAAGGAAGCAAAGCGGGTCTGGTGGTAAACGAGGAAAAAACGAGGTATCACCTGTCAACAAACAAACAGTCAGCACATTCGCACCTTGGCACCATCGTCACTGTTGACAGTTATAATTTCGAGAAATAGGAAATTTCGTTTACTTGAGAACCTGCATTAACACCGATAATAATGTCAGCATGGAAATCCAACGCAGAATCACTCTTGCCAACAAGTGCTACTTTGGACTGAGTAGGCAATTCAGGAGTAAAGTCCTCTCTCGACGTACAAAAACCACACCCTCGATGGAACGATGAGCTGTATGAGCTTCACAACGACATGGACATAGTGCAGCGAATTAAAATACAGCGACTCCCCAGGCTTGGCCATGTCGTTCAAATGGACATCGACGCTCCAGCTCTGAAAGTATTCAACTCAAAAGAGGAAGGCCCCCACTGCGATGGAAAGACCAGGTGGAGAAGGACTTGGCTTCACTTGGCATTTGCAATTGGCGCCAGTTGGCACAGAAAAGGAACGACTGGCGTGCTTTGTTGAACTCGGCCAAATCGCTTAGGCGATTACAGCGCCAAATAAGAAGAAGAAGAAATAAGTATGTAGATAACTTCTTCAACTAACAATGCATATCTGGCCAAACTGTTTGTGGATCACACATTTTTTCTATTAATTGACCGTGGGCGTGTTTCTTTATTATTTAGTCCGGGTCTAAAAGAGAATAGTCGTGTAGTTTATCAAAAAAAATGGTTATAAAGAAACAGAAGAGAATGGAATTGTTAGGTATTAGCTTATTACTATTTAGTTACATTTTTCGCAAAACAATTTCGAAAAACTTAGTTGGTTTCTCTAGCGTCATTATTTTCATGCAATATTATATTCATTCCGTACTAGAGATGAAATGAAAAGAATGCGTTCAGATTATCCGGCCCCATATTATCCGGAACAACGTTCTTATGAATAATTGAACAGAAAAATGAACTCCGAATGTGAATAAACAAACTCTCGCCATGTGTAAACATTGATACGGTATTTTTCCAATTTACGGACACTTGGGAAAATCATTGATTATCATCAAATTATTTCGTCAAAAAGGGTATCAAAACCCTATTATTACGAATCCGGAAACGGAAATTAACTATTTTTTTAATATTTCAGAAGTTATCTATAGAAAATAAATTCCGAACATTATTTACGATGTTAACCCCTGGCGGCACCTTTAAATCATAATAACTAACAACCTTTCTTAAAAACTATTTTGAGTACCAATAATTAAAATAATTAATTAATTGCGCGCACAACTCCAGCTCTAGCCGTACCAATATCTCGGCAACAAAAAAATTTATTTTTCCAGTAGGTGGACCAGAGACCGATCTATTCGGAAAAATCGAATTTACGGTCCAATTTGTTTAAAATTTCGTACGTATTTAACTTTTTGCCTAGATTAGCATATAGAATAATTTTTTCCGGGAAGTGGGCCAAGGAGCGATCTATTGGAAAAAATCATATGTATGGTCCGATTTGCTTAAAATTTGGTACGTAGGTAGTTTCTTGCCTAGATTAGCATATCAAATAAAACCCCTCTTTGAGGTTAAATTTTCGAGTGACGAAAGCTGAACTAGAAACACAAAATTTATGATATCAATTTCGTGACGAGAATTATACGTATTTTTTAACTGCCTTTGAAACGTACGGAAAATTTTTTTTGTTCATACGAGTCGTTGCAAAAGTTAAATTTTTATACCCGAGCGCACTTGTGCACAAGGGTTTATTAATTTTGTTCACATAACGGTTGTTTGTAACAGCCAAAACGAATCGAGATAGATATAGACAAATGTATACATAAATGCTCAGAATGAATAGAGAAGTCGTTTAAGCCATGTCTGCCTGTCCGTCCGTCTGTCCGTCTGGCCGTCCGTCCGTGTACACGATAGCTCAAGCAAAAATTGAGATATCTCAACGAAATATGTATGTAGGTTTCCATTAATCCAAAGTGGGTTGGTACTGAAAACGGGCGAAATCGGACTGTAACCCGCCCACTTCCCATATAACGGTAATTTCCAGAAATACGAAAACTGCGATATTTTAGTAACTACTGTATATCTTGGTAACCGCTGCACCAATTTCTTCCAAACTTTGCACAGTTGTTGACCTTGGTACAGCATACCAAATCGCCGAAAATTTTTAAAATCAGACAATAACCACGCCCACATCCCATATAACGGTAATTTAGAGATATACAAAATCTTCGATAAATCAGTAAATATTAAAGCTAATTTATTCAAAATTGATGCTTGCAACAATTCTTTACCAAGAAATACGTTTATGGTAAAATTTTGGAAAATGGGCGTGGCACCGCCCACTTATGATC
>NW_016167812.1:19845-20605 GCF_001687245.7 Rhagoletis zephyria
AGGTGAAAAAACATATATTTAATACTTGCGCCGGGTATTTAATGTTCAGCTCCACCCGAACTTAGACTTTCTTACTTGTTCACTATGTTTTCGATTTTTCATGTATCTGCTATTGTACCATATACATACGTGGTTCATGTTACAGACATAAACTGTCATATATCATGAACCGCTGAACCGAATTCGGGCACACTTCACATAACCCATCTGCATGATAGTCCGAATATACCGTTTAAATTTGGTAGAATTCGTGCACTTATTTTTTTATTTAAGATGGGAGGTGCCCCCTTTTCCAATACCGCACATTTTTCCCTATGAGTATTTAGTTATTTCATATGTCTCTATACCAATTTCCAGTAATCTACCACAAATATTTCAAGAGATATACCAGATGAAATTTTGGTTAGTATGGNTTTCCAGTAATCTACCACAAATATTTCAAGAGATATACCAGATGAAAATTTTTGTTAGTATGGGTGGTGCCACGCCCTCTTTTCCGAATTCGGGGAAACTTAACACAAACCATCTGCATAATAGCCCGACCATGTCGTATAAATTTGGTTGAAATCTTGCATTTATTTTGTATATATAAGATGGGAGGTGCCACGCCCTCTTTTCCAATACCGCCCAGTTTTCTCCATGAGTATGGAATTATTTGATATACCTCTATACCAATCTCCAGTACTCTACCACAAATAGTTCAAGAGATATACATACAAATTTTAGTTAGTATGGGAGGTGCCACATCCCCTTTTACGAA
>NW_016167814.1:0-20600 GCF_001687245.7 Rhagoletis zephyria
CCTATTTTTTTGAAATAAGAAAAAATAATTTTTGGATTTATGCCAAAAATTTGAATTTCAGACCATTGTGTATCGTAAAAAATTGCGATAAGTAGCGGTTTTAGCACATGCTTCTGTGAACTATATTCACCAATTAAATATTCAACTTCAAAGGGAAATGAGAGCCAATACAGTAATATGTGTATACGAGTAAGTACTTAGATGAATGCATTACTTTAATACCGAGCTATGATGCGCATTGGCAAAGAGAACGCATTTCAGCTAGCAAAGAGAGGAAATTGTAAAACAACAAGCGTTAAGAGCTTATGATTTGACACTCTTCCTTCGAAATTCGTACTTATCTAATAGCCTTTAGCGAAATGACCATTAACTAAGAATATCTTTATTACTGACAGTTGTCATAAGTTTTTATTAGACTCTTCTCAATGTGATGATTATCTTGAAAAATTATTCAAAAATCTAGGTACTATGTAAAAAAAATAAAAAAAAATGTCCATACTTAATTGTTAGCAGCAAAGAAGGATAACTCAATAAAAATTTGGGCTGGAGATCAAGCGGACATCCAATATGAATTCCAAGGTTCAATGTTGATTTTCAATTGTACCTATTGGATAACTAAACTAACCCATTCTCTTACAAAATGGCACATTTTTTGTAGGCAAATAAATCTGAGTTCTCCACTTGAGAAAAGCTTGGAAATCAATGTTGGGGGAAAATGTTATATATTCACTTGAGAATCAAGAATTTCTCAAGTTGGAAAAATGTTTGCTTTGTGCATATTGGGAACAAATAAAAACATCGTTATTGTTTAGGTATGATGCTCAGCGAAGTGTTAAGTGTTCAAATGTAATCTTTTCTACATTTTTTTATTTCCGTAGTAAACTTTGCACAAGTAAAAACTTCCACCTGGAATGTATTGCATGAATCTGGTATACCTTACTGGTAAACTAGTGGTCAATTCCTCTCATTGTCAGTAAATTCCACACCCGCTTCAACTGTAATTATATGTATTTATGGAGTTGCGTCTGAGTTTAATTTGGTTGGAGCGTCTGTATGTTTTAGTTATTTTCCGAAACCTTCCTTTTTCCACTTTTTTTCCTGTTACAGCGGCACAATAGTTGAAACACAATGCCGGCGAATGGCTAATATTTCACCGCGAATGCTGGCTGTAAAAATTAAACAAAGTAAACGACGAAGTTCGCCCGACAGCTGTTCTCGCGACGATAGACTTATTTCTTTTGTCGTCGTTGGCGGCAGCAGCATAATACGATTCGTTGAGGCCATTTGATAAATATTCTCAGGTTTTTAAATCGAATTTAATAAATACTGTATTCGTTTTTGTTAAAAATAATCTTATTGTAATCTTATTGTTTGTAAAAATTTGAATTGTACCTTGTCATAAGCAGCTGATTTCGGTGTCGTCGTAGCTGTGTTTTATTGAGCGAAAGTTGCTGACATCGTCGCTCTACTGGGCGAAAATTCGCTGTTCGGAGGTATTGTGTTTCAACGGTAATGAGTAATGTATATGTATCGGACTGACTACCGCTGTACCACGAATGCGTCAGAGCAAAATACCCCGATAGCACCCTTACTTACATAGTACTAACCTCCTTCAATCACTTCTCAACAATTTACGATTCAGAGAGAAATCACAGCAGGAGAAAAATTCAAATTTTGTACGGAATATCGAATAGTTATATTTTGCGAAGTTCTTTGAAACAGGGCTTTGACACAACGGTTTAAAGAATGTAAAAACCAAAAAACTGTTTGGATGAAAAATCATGTCGATCTTGAGTAGATATTGTTTTTGTATTCCATGATTGATAGCATAACACCGTCACTTCAAAATAGATTTGCTCCTCAGTTCAAGGTAGGAAAGGTAACAACAAGCCGATGACTTTTCCGAAAAAAAACACTAAAGGCATATTTTCATTTTCTTTTCAACTGTCTATGTTCCAGAGAGTAGTTATTCTGGTAAAAGATGTCTAATAGTCTGCAATTTTTTGGCGATTCAGAGTAATTTATGGTATTTAAGCTACATATGCAGATATTTGTACGCCTATTTTCACTTTTTTAACCGTTGCCGCCACCACGTCAAAAGCTTGGCCCGAATAACGGCATCCGTGATCGATTGATTACACGTTTGGGATTCATTTGGTCCACCGCTGTGATAGCACGTAGCTGTTTTATGTCTAACATAATCTGAATTGACAAATTTAGCTCAGTATTGAATTCCCCAATCTCAGAATTCCACTGAAATCTGTACTGACGGGTCCAGATGGATTGCGGTGTGGATGTGCTGGGTGTTCTCTGAAACATTGAATGTCGTTTCTCTCTCGTTCCGACTACTTCACTTTGCTAACATCTTCCAAGCGGAAGTACTGGGAATCGTAAGGGCCTGTAAAGCACTAGATAGGAAGTGCATAGGAGTACGGAAAGCATCTCAGATAGCCAGGCGGCGTTTCAAAATGGTGCTATCAGCACTAATTGGGTACTGGCCAATGTGCGCAGGCGTCGCTTCTTAATTAGATTAATTAATGTTCTTATGTTATTTTCGTTTATGTGCATGTCAGTTACATATTACTTTTCATAAATCTCTACCTTTTTCATGAAAATCCTCCCCGATTTTTAATTATTTAAATGGCATTTGCAGCAAAGTTTACTTAAACTGCAATTTTATCACCTAGAAATTACACTTATCTTAAGAGTAATCAGTTAAAGGCGTACAACACCTGTTATTATAAATATTATTTGATCGTAAATGAAATTAATCCGTATTTGTGTTTGCACATATATATATATGTACATAAATATGGGTATTTCCATATAATCGTACCCGACATTCGCAGGCTCAATTAATATATTAAATCTCGCAGGATTAGAAGTGGTTAATGAACTATCTAGCCGTTATATTGCATTATAATAAGACACTAAATTCGAAAAAATAAGTGTAGTTTCAATACCGCTCAAAACAATCTGATAACATAATTTCATAACACATACAAAAATACCTTCGTGAATTGAAATTCTAAGGCCGTAACAAACGAAAAATCAAAAATTCATCATGTCATTGGCTTATCCGCTCCCAGAACGGCCTAAGGCGGAAGTACCAGAATGACAAAATGTGAACAGTGCCGGCATCAACCCAATGCACCATTCTCTTTTTTGTTCTTTCTCTCAGGAAGTTTGAGTGTTCCTCTCCTATTAAAGGAGCTTGAAAAAGATTATCAGACATTTTTACTTTTTAATCGTGGTTAACCGTTTGATAGAATTACCCATATAATTTAGTTATTTCTAATGAATTGAAGAGACCGCAAGAAACTACAGACAAGCATCTATGACCTGAGACATTACCGCAAGAATTAGGGAACATGCACAAGTGAATATAACACTGACATACATACATACATATATACATACATACATATATATGGGGCGTTCCATACCAAAATGGACGGGGTTCACACTTCATGCGTTTGATTTGTTTCAAATTTTTAGGGTTGATGGATAAACGTAAATAATAAATAAGTATGAAATTTGAGCTTGATTAATACATTCTTAAAAACGTTACAGCACAAAAACAAAAACAAACAGATTTAAAAGTTTTTGAAAAAATCACACAAGGACACATAAAAATTCTCCATGAAAAGAAATATTTTTAAATTTTTTTTCTTGAAAAATTTTCCAAATAAAAATTGTTTAATAAAAAAATAGTTTTTGAAAATATGCCATCTCAATAAAAATTTTAAAAATCACAATGGTAGCTCTGAGTATTGCGCAATATTTAAAAATAGTAGTTAATTATATACAATAATTTGAGTTATGAATTTCTTTTACACCGAAGTTGAGTAAAATGAGTACATTACAAATTTACAAGTTTTTAAAATTTTTTCTAGAATTTTTGTTTGAGTATACAGTTTTGTAGCCCATTAAAGTGAAAGTTTTAAGCGATTGCAAAACTGACATAAATTTTTTTTTTTGACTTTTCTTTGAAAACGGTTTTGCGCATTTTCTTCCATAAGAAAAAAGTGCAAAAAGACGTCAGCATAAAAAATATTCAAAATCAACGCAATTTTGCAGTAGCTTAATCCTTGCACTTTATTGTACTAAAATTTAATGGGCTAAAAAACTGCATACTCAAAAAAATTATAAAAAAAATTTAACAATTTGTAAATTTGTTATGTACTCATTTTACTCAACTTCGGTGTAAAAAAAAATTCATAACTCAAATTATTGTAGAGTGCACCCAATAATACTATACTTAAATATTGCGCAATACACAGAGCTACCATTGTGATATTTTTAAATTTTTTTTGAGATTGCAGGTTTTTTTTATTCAAAAAACCTTTTGTGAAAAATTTTTCAAGAAAAAAAAATTTTAAATATTTCCTTTCATACAGAATTTTAATGTGTGTACGTGCAATTTCAAATTTTTTCCTCGCCCCGTTCCCGACATATTTGGAAAACTATTAAATTTATTTGTTTTTGTTTTTGTGCTGTAAAATTTTTATA
Organism: Rhagoletis zephyria; assembly: GCF_001687245.7. Lineage (NCBI taxonomy): Eukaryota > Metazoa > Arthropoda > Insecta > Diptera > Tephritidae > Rhagoletis > Rhagoletis zephyria. The sequence goes on from NW_016167814.1 coordinate 4,513, forward strand.
AATGTGTTAATCAAGCTCAAATTTCATATTTATTATTTATTATTTATGTTTATGCATCAACCCTAAAAATTTGCAACAAATCAAGCATATGAAATTTGAACCCCGTCCATTATGGTATAGAACGCCCCATATGAAGATGCACATTTTCTCTTATGCATATTGTTGCACAAAATAATCAGTATTATTCTTATAGTCAGCAGTGGTCCTCGTGTGTATTTGTAAATATACACATGGGAGGTGAGCTTCATTTTTATCTGATTTTGCCCATTTTCAATACCAACCTAACCAATCTATGTACCTTGGACGGGCGGATAGACAGACATGACATAATCGATTTCTCTTTTCATTCTCAGCTTTTTGGTATACGTTTGTCTATACATATCGATCTCAAGTAGTAAGTTTCTTAAAAGCTCCGTACTGCCTTAAGGAAATTTGACACACAAAAATCTCTACGCCATTTCCTAAACGATTTTCTATATGGAGTTTTTGCTTTTCTTGTAAGTGGGCTACAAAGCTTACGCCGTGACATGGTGACATGAAGTTTTTGCCCTGAGAAGACATATAGTAAAATTTTCCGAAGAATCTTCTTTTTTTTTTTAGAATATATAAATCCTCTAACTATCTTCCAAATTTGCACTTTGTGAGGTTTCTTGAAGTAAGGGTCAAAACAACCCTTTCAGGCGGGGTACGAGAATATTTCCCATGAAATTTTATTTTAACCATCTTTTGCACTTTTTTGAAAACTACTTAGGCCGAGACTGAAAACTTTGGTAGGCCATAAAATCAAAATACGAGCTAACTTTTGCGAATCCATCGAGTGTTTTGCTACTGGATGGGTATGCATTCAGAAAATGTTAATAAAGTTCAGGCTGGTTTCGGCTCTCGCACAATGTAATTAGTGTCCCATGCATTAAATTTAACTATTTAAAAGGCTTCTTAATTCTTCGCAAACAAAAGACCCAAAAGGCCTGCAATGGTGCTTTATGTTTGCACAGTGACTTCATGACACTTCGCATGCGCTCACCTACATCACACTAAACTTCCAGTAGCAATTTTCCATTTGCATATCGCATCTTCTTATACATAACTAAGTTCAACTTACTCAGTTTTCTTTGTTTCATTTTGATTGCAGCTGCTGCAATGCCGGACACCTTTCTGCCATTTACCATTTACTTTAATGGGGTCACTTGAAGAAACTCATTTCGTAACTACTTGAATTGCAGCAATTGGCTCATTGACACTAGTGGTGGATCGCAAGGTACGTAGGTAATGGTGAAGTGGTAGGCGGTGGTGGGTAGGCAAGCCAGCCGCCTAGTTTTACGTTTGCGCAGCTGCTTTGCAGAATTTAATATGCACAGTAAAGCAATAAAATTGTGCTACACAAGCGTTCGCGAAAAGTTTAAAGTAGCAATTTAAGAATTAAATTTATTGTAAAGAAAATGTGTTTTTGTACAAAGTTTTGTGATTGAAAATATCTTTCTAGAAAATTTATTGAGATTGTTGTTGCTCTATTGGCTACTTCACCCTATCTAAATCAGAGGCTCTTTCAATCGTTGTCGTCGCGCTTAACCAAAGGTAAGCTCAGAAAACATTATTTTTTAACGGGGTCGAAGAAGGGGTGTTAGTTGAGTAGGTTTGAGGGGGCATGTAACGAGAAGGTTAACGTTATTCAGCAAACTACTTATAAATCGGAGATTAAAGAACAATTATCAGACCCCCAATGGACCAGAGAGATGATAGTCTAGCGTGCTGCTGAGGCTCTTTCTCAGAAATATTTCAATATGTTCTACTCATGAGAACGCACATATGTATTTGAGCAAAGCTATCTGGATGAAATAGTTTAAACTGGGTACAAATTCATAAGAAAGAAAATGACGACCATATTTAATACATATTGCTTACAAGGGCGTAGCCAGGTAGGGACAGGGGTGCAGCTGACCTTCCTACAGCTTCAAAACGAGGGAGAAATTTTCAAAAATCAATAAAAAATGGATTCACTAAGGGCCTCTTTGTAACAACGCTTTTCCAATGAAAATACTCCCGCTTTTTCGCTGTCTAGATTACACCCATTGTATTCGATTAAGTGTTCCAGTAAAAGAAGAAGTTGTAGATCCATTTAAAGAAGAAAACGAATTTCTACCAGCGATAAATAAGTGTATTTTCATTTTGAGTGCTTTTCCATGCACAACAGCGACTGTGAAGCGATCTTTTAGTATTTACACTTCGAAGTGTAAAAACCTGGCTCAGAAGCACAACAGGAAAAAATAGATTTTCTAGACAATGCCTCATGAGCCTCCATATAAAACTCGTTACCGAATATCGCGAGATAAGGAAATAAACGAAAAGTTTGATGCAAATCCTTATTAGCGTAAAAATTATTAAATAAAAACCCAAAAAATACAAATACTGAGTTAAGTATGCAGAGACATCTCTTCAAAAGGATGAAACGAGAGCCGGAGCCGGAGCAAGAGGTTGTATTTAGGGCCAAATAAGAAGAAGGAGCACCATTCAATTTTTAGCGACAACATTTACTGAAACCATGTCTAAACTACTCAAAACGGGTAGTTCTAACTCCACTGGCAATTGGGAGTGGCTATGGTAAAACAAAATTTGTCTCGAGAAGTGCAGCAAAATGACGCCTCCATATGCTAATTGAATCATGATTTGCAACTCAGAAAACGTCAAGCACTTAAACACTTCACAGAAATAGAAATGAAGTAGTAAATACTCGTAGTAGTAAACCTCATGGTTTGGAATTAAAAGTGACATTTTTATTACGGTTTACAGTTTTTAAATTGCTAATCGCTTGCATATTCAGAAAACGGTACAATTTTACCATTAACATAATTAACCAAACGCTTAACTACCGTATATGGTGGTAATTACACTGGTCAGTTTCGCTAGCAGACCTTCAATCAAAAATGGCGGTTGCCTAGAAACTGTTTAAAGCACTCATACTTCCGTTCGCGTAATCATACGCATATGTATGTACATTTGTATGTATGTTCGAGCTCGTATAAATGCACTAAAGTGCATCACACTAGCAAAAAAAAATTTTTTTTTGCGCTACACATCATAAAATTTTTTCAGTTTTATGGCTGCCCCTAAAAATACTTCGCCTCTACACAGAATCATTCACAAAAAGTTTATGTTGCTAAGGTGCATTGAAATAAATGCGACTACGTTTAAAACCGCCCGCGAGCCTTCACCGGCCAGAAAGACCTTGCAACCCTTTTTACCACCTGGACGTATTTAGGCGGTCAGACTACAGATTGAAATTCACGTTAATGGCGAATAACCTGAAACTTCTTGGAGTCACCTTCAACAGGCTGATCACTTTCTCGGCGCATACAACCGCAGTTGTGAATAGATTACAGAGCCACAACAAGTTCATCAAGTCGCTAGACGGTAGCAACTGGGGCAAAGACAAAGAAACGTTGTTGGCAACAAGGCATACAAGGCAATTGACAAGGCCGGGGACTACCAGGACAAAGGGCATGAAGGGGATGAGTCTACACGCATGCCAGAATACGGCACTCCGGACCGCGGCAGCACCATCTACACGACGAAGCTCAGATGCTCCCCAACAAGGGGCATAACACATGCTCTGTAAGCAATTCCTAGTAGGGTGTCACAGACGCGAGCACCCGAATAGACAACTGCGTGCAGCAGCGCTCTCGCCAAGGCACGTCAGGAGGCATCTACATGACAACCTCTGGACCGCGACAGCCTACCGAAAGGCCATAAACAGCACTCACACAGATTGTCGGCCTCGACTTACAACGACTCCCGAACTGCGACTGCCGTTTTGGGAACACAACCACCTGACGTGGACGGGACAGACCTTTGTATGCCTCGGCAGACTCACACCATCATAGCCCAACTTCGCGCTGTATACTGCAGCAGGCAAAACTCGCAGAATAATCGCAGATGCGCCTAACGAGTTCCCGGCATGCGGAGAGTCAGCTCAGACCTTACAGCACATCTTCGCATGCTCCCAAAATCCCACTCAGCTAACGCCGTTGTGCTTATGGACAAACCCATTTGGAGTTGCGCACTTCCTGGGTTTCCCGTTAGTTGAGCCTGCCGACAACAACTGATGGACAAGCCGATAACGAGGCTAACAAATCCGATACAACAACAACAGTAACAGCAAGCTTTCAAGTTACCATGTCGAGGTTTTCGCACAGAACTCGCTAAGCCGACTACAACCTCACGTCTATAGGAGTAATCCTTGGGTGAAGTGCTCGAACATACAGTTTTCTTCAATACCTCTTATTCCTGGTATCCAAATAAGTTGTATTTCGAAGTATATAATACATTGTGATCGAGAGAAAGAGTATGCTTTCTGCGTTCTGTTTTGGTCAATTCTATAAACACTAATTGTCGCTTGGCTTTCCGAGTAGATATTTACCATTCTGACTGAACAAACCTCCACAAACTTTGCAGTCCAAGTTCGATCCCTTCGTTAAGATCTCAATTGTATCTCCTTTCCACAAGATGCCACTGTTACAGGTATACAATCGGAGTCAGCATCGATACGTACTGCGTCAGCTTTACCCCTAATGTATGCAGGTACGATGTTTAGCCTAGGCCAGTTCCGAAACGCTCTTCATTATTTGGTTTCTAGCATAGCTTTCTGTCGAGGAACTCGTTCAATGTTCGATCTTATCAAAGAAGCGCAAATGGAATTCACTGAATTGCGGGAAGCTTGGCATTTGGCACTTTATATCTTCTAGTGAATAGGCCAAATGGGATTAAGAGGATTTCTACTACTTTGGAGTACTTTTATACCTTATCATGGGCATAAAAAGGTATTTTAAATTTGATCCAATGTTTGTAAGTGCCAAATGATAACGATGTCGATCTGAGTGAATTAGCCATATCCGTCTGTCTGTGTATATTAACGCTATCCGCAGCTTTTAGTATATCCGACTGCATCATATACGAGGGCTGCCTTTTATGTTTCCCTAATAAGGAAAAGAACAGTAATATAATAATGAAATTGGCTTTCAAACTATTCTCCTTACAGCTCTGCATTCGCTAGAACCAATTTTTAAATTTTCGACACGAGTCCTTTTTTGGGCAATTGCCACGTTATGCGGTATAAAACGAGTACAAATCTTTTGACGACAGTAAAAATCAATTCAGTTCAATATGTAGCTCCCAGAGAACTGACTAAAAATGCAGACTTGAAGTTAAATTTTGCGATGCTCATGAAAGGTATGAAGCCTAACCGAAGGCAGCACCGTCCTTATTTCTTTTTCTTAGTTTTGATATAGGTCATCTATGTTTGCATTGCTCTATTATCAGAAAGCATTCCCTAGTCATAATAAACCCGAGTCTTTATGATTCGTTTCGTTGAATTGGTACTTTGTTGGCTGTGTCGTCCTAACCTCTGCTTTGTAAAGACATGGGTGTGACTTTTTTGGTCCAGCTCCAATGGCAACGCCACAGGCAAGGTAATGCAAGTGTTCATTCGTAGATATGTAGAACACGTACATATGTATGTTCATATATATGTACATGCACTACCAGATCGTAGGTACCAAAATGTGCTTCAAATGATTGTCGTCACCGCTAAACCGCAATCCTGTCAGCAACGAGCGGTCAAATGAAATATGAATGCGCCAGCCATTTATTCAGTCACACAGTCACTCAGTCATTCAGTTTAATGGACACATTGTGCATCGTGCAATTGCAAAAACAATACCTTTACACTGTTACATGTCACACATTTCTGCTAAATGAGGAAGACTTTAGGAAAGAGGAAGGGTAACTCACAGCAGCAGGCAAGGAGGTAAGCTAGGATGAGAGGGCATGTGGCATGTGGCATGTGGCATGTTTTACACCATCATAATGCCACTGTTGCCGTTTCTAGCGGAACCGGATAATTATGGGCTGTTGAAAACTTCCTGAAATTATTAAAAGCTTTAACCGCAGCCCATGTGAGCACATTGGTTAGCTGAGAATGATTCAGCGCGGTTGATACGCTTTTGCAGTTGCGATTGTTTTTGTTGTTGTTGACAGTATTATCATGTAGCCATTTGTTTGGCTGCAATTGCGGTTGCAAATTAACTCTGTGTATGCTGCTCTTTCCACGAATGTATACATAGCTAAAGCTGCAGATTTACATAAGGAGGCAGCCGATATGAATACATATAGACAATCCCTATAGGGAAGCGCTGTGTAGACGTACTTTAATGGACAACATATTTTTATAAAATGAGTGTATACCATCTTACACTAATCATATAAACGACATTATATAAGGTAAATTACATCGCCATTTAAGAAAATTATAAAAATTTAAAAGAATGACTCAGGCAAAATGAGTAAATAAAGAAAATTTAACTGATGGTATGATTTACCCGATATCGATAACAAAATCGATAAAAATATCGATAACAAAATCGTGAAAAAATTTCGATAACAAACTCTGTAAAAAAATATCGATAGCAAAATTGATTATATCGTTAGCAGTATCGATAAATATGTTCATAAATACATTTGTTAGTCGATAATATCGATACGTAAGTATACATTAACATATACATAAATATGTTAGAAATAATATCAAAATATGTATATAAATACATATATCAATAACAATAGCGATAAAAATATCCATAAATATATGTATCAATAACAAAGTCGATTATTATGTCGATAATAATATCGATAAGTATATCAAAAACGATATCGATAATCTCAAAATAGTGCCAGTAATCCCGAAATAGTCTTGAAAATACTGATTTAGTCCCGAGAATCCTGAAAATCTCTAAAATCTGGTAATAATTCCCAGATTGAGTATCTGTGTCTCTATCTATATCCTTTTCTTTATAATTACCTACATATTAATTTCTTCCCCTATCTTCATCTTTACTTTTATCGGCATCCTCATCCTCATCTATTTCTTAACATTTATCTTTATTTTTACTTTTATGTTTATTATTTTCTTCATCTACATATTCCCCTTTACCTTTACCCTCATTTTTGCCCTTATCTTTACGCATCTTTATCAAAGTCTTATTCTTTAACCTGTTAGTTTTTGTTAAAATAATACCTCGTACATACATTTACGAAGCACTTAATTCCGTCTCAACCATTTTCGTGTACAAATTCCATTGGATTAGCCAATTTACTCCCAAACAACCGCTAAAGAATTATCACTTCAAAAATCTTCTCATAAACAACCCATTGTCTTCTGAATCATAAATGCGCAGATCTGTATATTTTTCTGACAACGCCACTCCTAATTTGGAGTAAAAACTTGGCCGAATACTTGGCTAAATGTCCAAACGCTAAATAATTTGCTTCTAGAGCGAAGCAAAAAGAAATTTTCTTTATTTTGTTTTTCATTAACTTAGTGCGAATACTTCTCTGCAGGGCGTACTTTCCTGTATATATGTATGCACATTTAATATTCGCCTTAGGTTAAGACCAAAAAGGAAGGATATAGTGAAACATATAGAAGCAGTTAATCGTCATGACTAATTACAATATTTTTAATGAATTTCCCCAAATTTCTTACACTTAATGCGTGCACACATGTACATATCTATAATTCACCTAACCCAAATATTATGAACAAGTGCCTTTATGGCATATTTATTGAGTTTAGTACCATGTTACTTTCTTAAATAAATGCGCATGAATCGTTTTTCTGGCCAAATGAGAGCTTGGCAATAGAGGTGAGAAACTATCGATAGCCCTACCGGCACTATCGATGATGATTTCGGACTATCGTTTTGTCTATCGATAATTCAAAGAAGGTGCAAAAGTATGAGAACAAATTGTAAAATTCGACACTAATTCAATTCTCATTAGATTTTGGTGTGTGCCAGACATTTGTGAAGGCAGCGATTTCTATAAAATTTTAATTCGTGTGCTTAAGGAAAGGTTATACAATACGAACACCGATCAACGACTTTATTCGTGCTTTAAAAAGGATGAATTCCAATGCAACGACATTGTGGCATCAGCTGCCAAAATAGTAAATGATAAGTTGCAGAAGAAATGCGTGATATATAGTGCTTCAATTGAAGATTCTTAAATCCCGCCTTCTAAAAGTTTTTGGGAATAGAATATGGATTTTGATAAACAGTCCACCCACAGTCCCTAAAATGGAGGGAAATGTTTTCGATTGATCTACCAAATCGGGCATGCTCTATCGACCGGAAGTCTATTTTATTTTAAAGATTTCATGACTACAGATTCCGATTCTGATTATAAAAATATGTAACTTTTGCTTGAATCTTCTTTCTCGGATGTACCTTTTTCAACCTCTAAATGATCTTCGAATTTCAACTCGCTCTGGACTTCTTAAATGAGTGAAAATATTTTTATTGGAAAACGAAAAAATATGAATTACCAAATCGGGTATGATCTGTCTTTTCGGGTTCGACCGGAAGTGAGTTAAACTGACAGGAAGTCCAAATTTTTAAATGGGACATACATGTTTTTACCCCTGATTCGGATTCTGCGGACAAAAATACGTAACATTTGCTGAAAACCTTTTTCTGGAAGGGACTTCCAGTTAAAATAATGGACTTCCGGTCAGTGGGTGAAACTGAGGTCGGTAATAACGCCAAAAGATATAGCATCCCTGATTTGGTTGGTCATACACCCTGAATAATTCTTCTAGTGCGTGCATATTTAATACAAATTTATTACGCATACTTACATACATACAGACACATACGTGTTCACTAATAGTGTATACACTAGATTAGTTGCATTTATTGCTGTGTGTAAAATGTTAATTCCATACATAAGTAGTAGTTTAACCTTTCATTATCAACCGCAGTGCTAGTAAAATGCGTTTGCCACAATTTTGGTTCAGGTATAGTATTTAGTTGCTTAACAAATTGAATTTAATGGTCAAAAATTAATTTATATGCATTATGCAGCTGCAATGTTTAGCACGCATCCCTAAATTTGTATGAGCATACATATAAGTGCATGTGTTATACCACAATCATGTGGGATTAATTAATGTCACTCATGCTCAAGCTGGTTTAATATGAATTTATGTTGTTATACATAAATTTATCATCGATGTGATTAAGTCTGAACTAGATAAGTGTCACTTTGTCATTTAGTGTGGTCACATAAAATAGTAAATACAATGCAGCGGTTTACAATGATTCCAGGAATACATACCTACATAAGTATTGCAAATTTTAAAGCAAGTCAACAAAAAACTTTTTAAAATTTTAACATAAAATATATTTATGAATCTTAACGAGTGTATACCCAACGGGACTGAAAGTGAGCCGCTCCCCAAAGGAGCAAGTAGGGAGCAGTACAAAAGCAAAGTAAAACATAAATTTATAATTTCCAACAATGCTCAGAAATAAATATCATTTTGAGAAGTTACATAAAATATTTTCTTTTAAAAAAATGATAACTTATGTATGTACAAACATATAATTTACATATGTATTAAAAAACAAAATATAAAATACAGCAAAAAAAAAACAAAACATAAAAACACAGCAATAAGACATACTTACATACGTACAAAGTATTGCAAACATATATATACATACATACATACATATGGAATTGCTTTTTGAATAAAAACTTATAGCGTTTTCTTTTCTACCAAAAAATGTTACCTTCTCGCCGCTCAAACAGCAAAAAGAGGGCAATGAGAAGGCAACATTTTTTGGAACAAAAAAAACGCCATTACATAGTAGTTACATATAATTTAACAAAACAAAATTATGAAAAATCATTGCTCTAATCACTCGACATGCACTAAATATATGTATATAGCACTCAAAACGCGTCATTATGTATGTAGTGGATAAAAAGTAAACATAACTGAAGAGTTCAAAATATGTACGACTACTCTACATGAAGACATTTCAACAAACTCAACGGTATTGTGAAGTGTAAGGGTTTTACCGGAGAACGTTACCGTCCGGAATAACTGCATCCAAAAAAATTGTCAATTTATCTACAGTTGCTCCCTCCCTCCCCTCCACCCAACAGCTTCATAGCAGTGAATGCCAAAGCTTTAAAAAGCTCTCTATACAAATTATATACGGCTGGCGGAAAATAAAAGCTTTCCCTGTACAGTTTACTGTACATGGTTTATGTATAGTAGAATTTGATCTTGGCGCCATCTTTGTGTGGCATGCTCTCTGAAAATCTTAACAGTGGCAAGCCGAAAGTTAACCCACCAACTAAATGGTTTGCCATGCTGTGGCATTTTGTGTTTTAAGGAGGAGGTCATTAGCTTTCGTTTCATAAGGCCTGTATGCAGTTCTCAAGAAAAGCAAAAATTCCATACAAAATGACGTCCAAGAAATGGCTAAGAAATTTTCTTAAGTCAAATTTCCTTCAGGCAGTACGCAGTTCTTAAGAAATTTGCTACGCTTTTTACTACGGTTTTCTAAAGTTTTTTGTGAAAAAATAGCACAATGCAACACAAGTTTGCAACAGAAACATATGCCCGTTCCATTATTTCTTGAGGAAAGAGTGAGGCATCAGGCTTTGGAGTATCAAAAATGTCAAAATTCCTTGGACACACACACGAAAAAATGGCAAATTTTTCTTGACCGATTTCTTGAGTGCTGCATACCAGCCTATAGAAATTTTGTCTGCTGAAAAAGATCTTCATACCGAATTTCCACTAGGCACCAATTTGTTGCCATTTAAAAAATTCCATAATATTTAACCTTGAAAACTTTTCGAGGGCCCATGAAAGGACTGTCCTTTCTGAACGAGCAACTTCAGCTTTATTAGCTGATGCTGATAGGAAAAATGTGACAAAAAAGTTGAAAATAGTTGTCTACATGATCAAAGTGAAACGCGATCGCTCGAAAGTTCTACGCAAAATAACACAAAAGCAACTTTTGGGCGATATGAATGTCGTAGGACTCTACTTTGATGCGCATAAACCAGAATTCAATTAATTACGCGAAATCATACCAGCAAGTCCACATGCGGAAGGTGTTTCTTCTAAAGCTTCCCTGCAGGCTTTGAAAAGAAGTGGAAAAATTACTTAAAGATTGTGAAAAACGTTCCGTTATAAATGTTTTAACCAATTAACTATCCCAGTCCGTATATCGCAGATGTTTATTTGAGTACAGATCAGTCAGTCGTGGAGTTTGTCCTTGAGAATTTGCTTCGATGCTTTCTGGATCTGTAAATCATTCCAGATGGACCCCTAAAAATATAAATAAATAGATCCAATAAAAAGTTCGCCTTTACGCTGATTAAGGAAGGTAGTACTCGGCCTTTTGAAAAATTGCAAACAATTTAAGAACCTCCTTGTCACAATCAATCTTTAAAAGATGTGTACATGAAGTAACAAATCATTTTTTTATTTGTTTCGGGAAGAAGCAAGGGATGGTTATATAAAAGCACGGATTCAATATAGAAAGAAGATGACTCAATTGGAACACAAAGCACAATTTCCAGCTAAGCTGTAAAAATGCTTAAAAAGGTTACAACTATTAATATATGTATGTACTTTTATTGATTTGTTCATTATAAACTCCGGATGACTTAAAACAAAAAAAAATTTAGAATTGCCACCTGTTTGAAAAATTTTTTAATCTGACTAAATTAGCGAAATAAATATTACAATTTGTTTACCAATATAATGAGGCTCAAGAAATCTTAATATGGAGAATATTTTTGGAGAGGGTTGCCACTCTATTTTATTTAATTTAATTGGTAAGATAAATGGCATATTGGTACAGAGTGGGTATCAAACTAAAGAGGCTTCAGCTTGATTTCGAAAATATTGTTGAAGCGTGTTGTCACCTTTGTAAAAAAATGCTTTCAATTATATAGATAAAGTAAATTAAATTTCCAGTATAAGTGTCGAAATGAATTGGTTTAATTTGGAAAAGATTTTTAAAAAGGGTTGCCACCTGTTCGAAGAACTTAACTCAATTATATTGTTAAGGTAAATGAAATACCAAAATTTTGGTAGCAAACAAGAGGTATTTAAGAAATCTTTGATTTAGAAGAATATTTCAATGTTTAGGGTTGCCAAACATACTATAATATATAGTATTGTAATATTTTTTCGGTCAGCGTACTATATACTGTTGGAAAAAATATATTTAGTATCCAAAAATACTATATTTCTTCAGCTATAAATATAAATGTGGGGCGTTCCATACCAAAAACTTCATATGTTTGATTTGTTTCAAATTTTTAGGGTTGATGCATAAACATAAATCATAAATAAATATGAAATTTCAGCTTGATTAATACGTTTCTAAAAACTTTACAGCGCAAAAACAAAACCAAATCGATTTAATAGTTTTCCAATATCTCGAGAACGGGGCGAGGAAAAAATTAAAAAAAAATCACACATACACGCATTAAAATTCTCTATGGAAAAAAATATTTAAAAAAAAATTTTCTTAAAAAATTTTTCACACATAAATTTTTTGATAAAAAAAAATAGTTTTTGAAAATACGCCATCTCAAAAAATGTTTAAAAAAAATTACAATGGTAGCTCAGAGTGTTGCGCAATATAGTTTTATGGGGTGCACTCTACAATAATTTGAGTTAAGATTTTTTTTTACACTTAAGTTGATTAAAATGAGTACATTACAAATTTAAACATTTTTTTAATTTTTTTTTAGAATTTTTTAAGTATGCGTTCTTGTAGCCCATAGCCGTAATAATATTTGTCACGAAAGTTAGCTCTCTACTTGGAATCACCAGTTGTTAATCAATTTTAAAATTATTTAATTTAATGGGTTTTATACAGAATTTTCAGCCGGCAACACACAGAACTACCTCTTGAGATTTCTTCATAAACATAGCATTTGTGATAGAGCTATGATCTAACTAAAATGCTATACAAAACTGTCATTTGTTCCGACCGGCTGTGTAAAATGTATTACATTTCACAAACCAGGTTTCGTTTTTCGTAAAAAAAAAAAAATATTTTACATTAACAAAAAACTTGGTACAATTTACGAATCTTCACGTTTTTGATTTCATTCCGCGGACTGATTATACTGTCACAGAGAAGCCGACTTTATTTTCTACAATAGGGGTAAATAATTGTAACTTTCGTATCAAATAGTTTGTGTTTTCGACTCACCCTAATGCACAAGGAAACATACCTCTCATATACTAAAAGACTACCACAACCTAAGAAACGTCATTTTTTGATATAATGATGCAGAATTATTCGCTGTGAAGTTTCGCGTGCATTTTGAGAATAAATTCGAAACTTTAAACATGTCGCCTGAACAATGACGTTTTTAGGGTTGTAATAGGCTTTTAGTAAATGAGTGATTCAATTTTCATGCCTGCATCGATTTTTGGACCTTTTGATCCCTTTATAATTTGAATTTTATTGCGCTCAAGCTTATTTTATACACGCATTAAACATTTATCACAAGGCTATTGCATTCCAAAGCATTTACCAGCGCCACTTTTAATTATTACAGCACATTTTGTGTGAATTAAATTCATGAAAATGCATTGGCATTTTACAATACACCTAGAGAATAGTAAATCGTAAATAGTATGGTGATTTTTATAGATATTCCGTTGAAACCTTCACTATTTGCAAATCACCTTGTCTACTGCATAATGCATGGGACACACTTCCTAAATAAGCCCTTTTCAAACACAAGTGCCCATACCATCGCAGACTTAGTAACTTAACTACAATAACTAAATTGCATAAGTTCACTGCACTTTCAGCATTTCGACGCCAAATAAGTACTTCCTATTAATCAATTATTGTTAAGCCAAATCAAAAAAATAAAAATAAACTCGCGCTATTAATAATCACTTTAACTAAATACATAAACAGATGTGTTGCTGTTTTTGTTATCGTACGCATAAATTNCTGTGAACTAAATTCATGAAAATGCAATGGCATTTTACAATACACCTAGCGAATAGTAAAGCGTAAATATTTAGTATGGTGATTTTTATAGATATTCCGTTGAAACCTTCACTATTTGCAAATCACCTTGCCTACTGCATAATGCATGGGACACACTTCCTAAATAAGCCCTTTTCAACCACAAGTGCCCATACAGCGCAGACTTAGTAACTTAACTATAATAACTAAATTGCATAAGTTCACTGCACTTTCAGCATTTCGACGCCAAATAAGTACTTCCTATTAATAAATTATTGTTAAGCCAAATCAACAAAAAAAAAAAAATCGCGCTATTAATAATCACTTTAATAAATACATAAACAGATGTGTTGCTGTTTTTGTTATCGTACGCATAAATTACGTGCCAAAGTGACGAAGTGTAGAATTGAAAGTGTAGATATGACTTGATGATATTCATCAAAAGAATCACTTGGCGAAGCTAACACAATGTGAACAAGCTTTGCCGGGTCTTGTAGCCCCACACAGTCATACATACATATGCTCGCCGCCTAGTATGGCTATGAGTGTTTATAATAAATATACAAGTAGGTACATACATATGTCACATACATAAGCATATTAAAATATGATAAAATAGTATTTACATTAGGATGCCACACGAAAAAATGTTGCCGTTCCCCAAAGTGAATTATAATTTTGTTATCATAGAGTTTTATGTCACCAAATTTTTTAAGTGGAACCAAGGCATATTAAACCGGTATTAGTGTGAGAGAAAAAACCACAAGCAGCGTATATTTTGTTTTTGATTTTGAAATCTTGAATATCCAAATATACTTATGTAAATAATTTCGGGTAAACTGTAATCAAAAATCAAGTGCAGTAAAAAAGCAAATCAGCTGCAGGTTACTACCTGCTTAATATGTATGACTTAAGCATGGATCACACTATGGCAGTCAAGGACTGTTGTTGTCTAGAAATCTTTATAGAGAATGAGTTCAGCTCAATAAAAAATTCTAAACAACCCCATTCTGTTGCTATCAAAATATACAAATCTGTACAAAAATAAAAAACGTGTGATCCCTGCTTTAGGTGGAAATAACCGTTTTTTACACAAAATTCCTTAGGACGTATTGAAAATAAAGTAATGTTAATACATTTTTCGCCAACATTTCGATACAGTCTTCACTAAAATTTGAATTACTTAGTAAACTCTTAACCCATTCCCACGTTCAAGGAAAATTATTTTCTTCCGGCCACTTTGGAATGTCGTTATTATGGAAACTTGAACAACTTCGTTAGTTCTTTGTCAATTTTTATTTTCGGAGTATCACTGAAAATATATTTTTGTCCCTGCCGCCTTCCATATTAAAATTGTCTAAGAAATGGCTGAGCTTTGACCATATAAGAATTGTAATACTAAATTAAATCAAAGTGCATCAAAAATTTATTTTTTTTTTTAAATACGAACTTGTATGTGAATCTCTTACATTTAAACAAGTATTTTTTATTTTTCACACCATTTACCGAGGGAAATGTTTAGCTAGGAAGTATATTATCAATGCTCTCTAGTTCACGAATATCGCCGAATTAGTTAATATTTTATTTCGAGTTTTGTAAAACTTACAAAATTGAGGAAAGTGCACCTTCAATTTCTTATAGTATGGAGCGTGAACTAGCCTAATGCACATATCAGTTGGTATTTGTAGAGCCACTTGTATCGGCTGAGCCTCTGGGCCGTCGTACAATGTTCAATCGACCCACTGAACGCGACAAGCAGTTCTGTTGTGAACGTTGTTGCGGTGAGTTGTGTGTTTCTTCGTGTATTGTCGCGCTTTTGTGTCATTTTAATAAAAAATTTCTTAAGAGCTTTTTAATTATTACTGCTGGCGGTAAAAGGTGTTACTTACTGTTCATTTCGATTGCTTCTTTGAAGATACCTATACATACATATGTACATGCATACATGCATGTATTTATATTAAAACGGGTAAACCTGGATGGATCGTAATGGACAGTATCTAATTGAAGATGTTTATAAGAAAAAGTGAAGGCGCTTGTTATCGACTAAAACCTTGTTTAATTTAATTATATATTTATTATTTAATAGGCAATTCGAGTGCTAATGAACGCGAATTTAAATTTGGCAAATGTGAGATGTGAATAAATCTACGTTATATACAATAAAACAACTATTTTTTTAGTATTTTTGTTAAAAATTTATAAGAGTAAATAAAGCAATTT
>NW_016167815.1:0-4650 GCF_001687245.7 Rhagoletis zephyria
TTACACACCTCTAATTTGTATATGGGAATTGAAGTCGGATGTGTTTTTTTCTTAAAAATTACTTGTTTAATAAAAAGTTCTTTTAACACAAGATGCGCTCAACTTTCAAAAGTAATAAAAAACNTACTTGTTTAATAAAAAGTTCTTTTAACACAAGATGCGCTCAACTTTCAAAAGTAATAAAAAACGTTAAATAAAATAATCAAAAAAAAAATATTTTTTTTTAAGAAACTTTTATTTAACATGTATGTATAATCAAATGAATAAAGTAAAATAGTGTAACAAAAGATTTTTTAGCAAGAAAATTTTGTTAAAACTGCACCAAAATGAATAAAATATAATAAGTTAAGCTTTCATTAGAGCTTTCTTTCACTATTTGGCTTTTAGTAGTTTTAACGAAAGCTTTACTTATTTTGTTTTATTCATTTTATTGCAGGTTTAAAAAATTCGACTTACTTTTTTCCAAACAGTATTTTTCTTCCACATGGTGCATATACTTATTTTCTGTTTTCTTCATGACTTAGGTAATACGACATGGTGTATTATATATTTGTAAATAAAACTCAACTTGCCTACCCACACTTTCAGTCCCGGAATGTATTATACAATTACTTATTAAATGAGAACGTATTGAAACGCTAACAATATTTATTGAAAATAAATCAAAACAAGAAATAAAATATTAACGATTTTTCTGCAAAAGAATTATGTGGTAACGAGCCAAGGGCTGTTCAGATAGTTACTTATAACTGTTTTCTTAATTATATCCCACGAATAAAAAAAAATATGAGAACAAAAGTTTGTTGTGAAATTTTTATAATTTTGCAATTCCTGAATGTCAATATTTCGCAAAAATAAGGTGATACGATTTTAGTGAAAATGGATTTCGGTTACGTAGGTGATAACGAACAAAGTTGCATTTTCAATTTTCGTCGTACGTTTCAGTGAACTTTTAACTAATTCAGGAACAGTGTGTGAATGTAAACAAAATTTCAAAAGCTGTTCGTCTAACTTGCAAGTTTCTGCAAATTTTATGTTCGCGTACTATTTTGGATATTTTTTACTTGTGAGAGAACAGATGACATTTTGCCGGAATTTTGCTGTTGGACATTTTTTACTGGAGATTTTAAACGAACGTACCTATTGACTAACCAACATTTAACAGAACTGTTACAAACGGCTTTAACTGACGAAAAACCAGGTTTTGATAATTAGGCCAAAGATCTTTTGAATTTTTTTAATATCTACCTTACGTACATTAGTATAATAATAAAATTAAGGTTTTTCATTTCTAATAATATTTTTTTTTTGTGGCTCTTTGTTGCATTTAGAATTTACATGTGGCTCTTTTCGGCCTCGGTCTGTTATATATTGTAAAATATTGTATGTGACAAATTACTACAAGCCTCTTTCTATTACATTTTTTGTTTTATCGTTTACGAGCCTTTCTCTAACTTTTCGCCGATCGAGAATCCCTCGTAAAAACGATCTTAAAATGTATGTTTTCTTGCTGGCTGGGTATGAAAGCCTAAACACTACCCTTTAATACTCAAAATCAAAAAAATTTGGTCCGAACACAATTGGAAACAGTTTTTTATATGAGTGTGCACGACTCTTTTTTTAACTCTTGTTTTGCCTGCTTTTGATCACTTGCGATAAATGAACCTGAGGCGCTGGATATTTCTTAAGACGCTGAAATTGAAGCTCAAACCTTCATATAAGAGAACATAACATAGGCCATTAAAATGTATCAACATGTATGTTGGCTAAAATATTACAGCTGATCGTTATAAGATTTGTCCCGTAGAGCCAGAATCTGATCTTGAAAATTTTAAATTGACTTGGGTTTAAAGGTGTATTCTTCATCTTCATTTCCACTGCTATAGTCAGTGTCCATCAGTATTTGGTGATTAATCCATGAAATCTCGAGTTGTACTTCAAAGATTGGTAAAGGAATTTCTGCAGTATATGGATGAAGACCGTAAACCGTTTAACCATAATTTTCTACGCTAAAAATCCTATAAGAATCGGCTGTAATAAATTTGTTCAACATAACATTGTTTAAATTTGGTTGGCCTGTGTAATCATTTTTATTTTGCAAATTCTTTTATAAATTCTTCAAAAAACTAGAAAAATATGAATATCAACGATTTAAATAGTGGACTATTAGACAGAGAAATGAAAACAAGACTGTTGGACGAAACAGAAACTCACAAGAACTTTTGTATTAAAGCATTAAAATCGGACTCTGCCCGAGGTAATCACAATAAACTTCTATAGCTTTCGTTGCTTTTTATTGGTGACGACAAACTTTACTAACGTTTACCGAACATGAAAAAGTCACTATCCGAAACAATTGACTGTCTTCGCAAATAACGATTATATNATTGTTTAAATTTGGTTGGCCTGTGTAATCATTTTTATTTTGCAAATTCTTTTATAAATTCTTCAACTAGAAAAACATGAATATCAACGATTTAAATAGTGGACTATTAGACAGAGAAATGAAAACAAGACTGTTGGACGAAACAGAAACTCACAAGAACTTTTGTATTAAAGCATTAAAATCGGACTCTGCCCGAGGTAATCACAATAAACTTCTATAGCTTTCGTTGCTTTTTATTGGTGACGACAAACTTTACTAACGTTTACCGAACATGAAAAAGTCACTATCCGAAACAATTGACTGTCTTCGCAAATAACGATTATATATCGATATGGCTTTCTTTTCGATCCTTCGTTATGGTTTGGCAAAAAGGGAAAACGAATTTTTCAATCAGGAATGGCTGTTAAAAGATTTTAGTCGGGCGTTGACATTCAAAGAAGAATAAAAACAATATTTTTTCCAAGGTGGCGAACCCGTGCTTATTTTCATTCCTTACTTTTGAATTCATGACTTAACAATTTTTCATAAAACGTACATTAATATTTACATGTAGTTAGGTAGGGATGTTCCGATACTAGTAAATACGAGTATGAACTTGGTACTTTTGTTTCGATTCCAACTACTTTTTTACTCGAAACTTTGTTTCGATACCTACTTGGTATCGAAAGAAGAGCACTTGTATCGAATCGATTTGAGCAAGTGCCATATCTTGTCGGCCATATTTTTTCTGTGGAAGAAACTTTGCACAGCGTCGTTTTTATGAAAAATAATTGCTTTAAGCAATGGCATCGCAAAAATCTAAGGTGTGGATATATTTTTTCAAAGTTAGTGATACACCAGTAAAATGCAAGCAATGCTTTCAAGCCGTCAAGTTTTGTGGGAACCTTTCAAAGGTTGGATTTTTTGTCTAAGGAGTCGTATTACCTCTACCGTTACTAATGAACAAATATATATGTATATTGACACCTGAGCGGAAGATCGAGCTATCTCGGCAGCCAGTTCGAAAATGCCCTATGTTAGAAAACTCTTCAAGAAAGTCCTATTTCAGAATTTGGTTCATAAACGCACTATCTCAAATGAAAATATTTCAGATAGGGTATTTTGAACCGAATTCTAAAATAGGGTGTTCTTAAAAAGTTTTTTTAGATAGGGCGTTTTTCAATAAAATTTCTGAAATAGGGCGCTTTTGAAAAGTTTTCTGAGATAGGGCGTTTTCGCACTGGCTGCCGAGATAGGTCGACCTTCCATCACGTGTCGTAAAAGGTATGTCACAGATAACGCCTGAAAATTACTTTCGCTTTGGTGCATATAAAAGGATGAAAAATTATTCATATAAGTAGGTAACGATACAATCGGTTTACTCATATAAGTAGTATCGAAATTGCGATTTGAGTAAACTCATGTAAGTTGGTATCGATACTTTGATGTTATCATACATACATATGTGCACATATAGGCATATGTCAGGACTAGGGAATCCAATCTCGCCAAAGCGGGGATCATAAATGAGGGACTACACATACGGGATCCGCGGGATTTTTTTTACAAAAAACAACTAAAAAGACGAATGCGAGTTGTGAACGTGCTCGTCAAAATGTTCGTCGTGCATGACTGTATTAAATATACATAATTTTATAACCAAGTAGATAATTTCAGGTGTTAAAAGCCCTTCCGAAAGGCCTTCCTCAGAGTCAAGAGACCTTCCACTCTACATTCCTTTCTCCTTTCTTTTTTACATAGACTGGCATCAATTGACTGGCACTGACACTGGCTTCTTCTTTCGCTACCCATAGAAGGCCTTCCAGGCTTTTATACTTCAGAAGGCCTTTTGGAAGAGTTGATTCAAAGTTTCTCCTTTAATTTATAAAATTCATACAATTTTAAAGTATTTGCTTAAGGTTTATATCAAATATGTGTTATTGCAACTTATAATGTACATATATTAATAGTTCCTATTATTACCTACTCCGAGCTGGTTTATAATAAGCTAGACTCTGCAACGGCTTATAAGATCAGTGTAGTATTTAATCATGTAACTCGGTATGTGTACGGCTTAAAAAAGTTTGATCACATATCGAAATGGAGGGCAAGTCTGTAAGGATGTGAACTCCAGGACTACTTAAAGGCAAGAATCTGTATTTTTCTGTTCCGGCTTATCTCTACAAAGACGCCCTTCAACCTCTATGAGAAATTAATATTCCCGAAGTCTGAGCGCTCAAAGGATCTTATTGTACCCAACTATAACTTTATAACATCGACTATGC
>NW_016167815.1:17680-20600 GCF_001687245.7 Rhagoletis zephyria
ATCGATATGGCTTTCTTTTCGATCCTTCGTTATGGTTTGGCAAAAAGGGAAAACGAATTTTTCAATCAGGAATGGCTGTTAAAAGATTTTAGTCGGGCGTTGACATTCAAAGAAGAATAAAAACAATATTTTTTCCAAGGTGGCGAACCCGTGCTTATTTTCATTCCTTACTTTTGAATTCATGACTTAACAATTTTTCATAAAACGTACATTAATATTTACATGTAGTTAGGTAGGGATGTTCCGATACTAGTAAATACGAGTATGAACTTGGTACTTTTGTTTCGATTCCAACTACTTTTTTACTCGAAACTTTGTTTCGATACCTACTTGGTATCGAAAGAAGAGCACTTGTATCGAATCGATTTGAGCAAGTGCCATATCTTGTCGGCCATATTTTTTCTGTGGAAGAAACTTTGCACAGCGTCGTTTTTATGAAAAATAATTGCTTTAAGCAATGGCATCGCAAAAATCTAAGGTGTGGATATATTTTTTCAAAGTTAGTGATACACCAGTAAAATGCAAGCAATGCTTTCAAGCCGTCAAGTTTTGTGGGAACCTTTCAAAGGTTGGATTTTTTGTCTAAGGAGTCGTATTACCTCTACCGTTACTAATGAACAAATATATATGTATATTGACACCTGAGCGGAAGATCGAGCTATCTCGGCAGCCAGTTCGAAAATGCCCTATGTTAGAAAACTCTTCAAGAAAGTCCTATTTCAGAATTTGGTTCATAAACGCACTATCTCAAATGAAAATATTTCAGATAGGGTATTTTGAACCGAATTCTAAAATAGGGTGTTCTTAAAAAGTTTTTTTAGATAGGGCGTTTTTCAATAAAATTTCTGAAATAGGGCGCTTTTGAAAAGTTTTCTGAGATAGGGCGTTTTCGCACTGGCTGCCGAGATAGGTCGACCTTCCATCAAGTGTCGTAAAAGGTATGTCACAGATAACGCCTGAAAATTACTTTCGCTTTGGTGCATATAAAAGGATGAAAAATTATTCATATAAGTAGGTAACGATACAATCGGTTTACTCATATAAGTAGTATCGAAATTGCGATTTGAGTAAACTCATGTAAGTTGGTATCGATACTTTGATGGTATCATACATACATATGTGCACATATAGGCATATGTCAGGACTAGGGAATCCAATCTCGCCAAGGCGGGGATCATAAATGAGGGACTACACATACGGGATCCGCGGGATTTTTTTTACAAAAAACAACTAAAAAGACGAATGCGAGTTGTGAACGTGCTCGTCAAAATGTTCGTCGTGCATGACTGTATTAAATATACATAATTTTATAACCAAGTAGATAATTTCAGGTGTTAAAAGCCCTTCCGAAAGGCCTTCCTCAGAGTCAAGAGACCTTCCACTCTACATTCCTTTCTCCTTTCTTTTTTACATAGACTGGCATCAATTGACTGGCACTGACACTGGCTTCTTCTTTCGCTACCCATAGAAGGCCTTCCAGGCTTTTATACTTCAGAAGGCCTTTTGGAAGAGTTGATTCAAAGTTTCTCCTTTAATTTATAAAATTCATACAATTTTAAAGTATTTGCTTAAGGTTTATATCAAATATGTGTTATTGCAACTTATAATGTACATATATTAATAGTTCCTATTATTACCTACTCCGAGCTGGTTTATAATAAGCTAGACTCTGCAACGGCTTATAAGATCAGTGTAGTATTTAATCATGTAACTCGGTATGTGTACGGCTTAAAAAAGTTTGATCACATATCGAAATGGAGGGCAAGTCTGTAAGGATGTGAACTCCAGGACTACTTAAAGGCAAGAATCTGTATTTTTCTGTTCCGGCTTATCTCTACAAAGACGCCCTTCAACCTCTATGAGAAATTAATATTCCCGAAGTCTGAGCGCTCAAAGGATCTTATTGTACCCAACTATAACTTTATAACATCGACTATGCTCTTTTTCATCAGTGCAATTAGAACTTGGAATTCTATTCCAATCATAAGCAGTCTAAGCAAAATTAATTTAAAAAAAATCATACATTCTCATTTCTCCAATTAATTGCAGCGACCATCAATATTAGTTTAAGTCTTAGTTTAAGTCTTTACATTTTATATTAATTTGGTAATAGTTTGTGTGTCTTAATTTCAATTAATGCAAATTTTTGTTGTGCTAAAAAAGAAGAAAGTTCTTATTGTACTAATGGTTCTTGTTTAATAATAATATGTAATAACCATTATTTTTGATCGAAATATATTTAAATTCATTTGTAATGCTAAATAATATAAATTTATGCATTCGTGCAAATTGTAAATGGATAAGCCCTTCCGCGGGGAAGCATTTTTCAGGTCTTCATGGGTAGACCTTTAAAGCAGGGATCACACGATTTGTACATTTGTACACAAAATGCCAAAAAATTATGTTGAGCAAAAATAAAACTACTAAAAATCGCGAATATGTGGTAGACTTCATACATACATAGGGTGGCCATTCTCAAGACAAATTACCATTTATAAATGGTTGTAAACAACGAAATGTTTTCTCTTAAATGGCATATGTAAGTATTTTTTATCGGGCAAACAGAAATAAAGTTACGAGCAAGTATATGTTCAACCTATGAAAAATGCGTTTTTTAGCCCAGATTTTGAGGGTGTATTCAAAATTCTGAGTACCTGTGCGTATATATTATTTTTGCTTATTTCACTTCAAATCTCACGAAATCATAAATGCAAAAGTATGGTTGACACCGGATCAGCTGTTTAACTATTTACGACCAAATGGTTAAATCGTGTGAATGAATGTGGACAATATTTGTCACTTTACTGCTGTGCGCAAATGTGTGCCAAATCATTTGGATCTTTGGCAGCCAAATCGTCTGATCGCAAGACAAATCATTTGTACATCGCTATCCAAATGCGCAAATGTGGACAAATCTAAA
>NW_016167816.1:0-20592 GCF_001687245.7 Rhagoletis zephyria
TTTCGACCACAGTCGAAAATCGAATGCAAATCATAATAGGGGCCTATAATTTTGCGGAGAAAAACTGGGTATTTGGGAGTATGAATCGAAAATAGACGTTAATGATTATTGTTAAATATTTCTAAAAGAAATTTCACTAGTTTTTAGCATTTCAAAGGTTGCTTTCAACGCATTTCACGCTGAATATTCAGTAGGGCAGCTGATATTACTTTTTTCGAGAATTTCGTCTTTAAATTGTCACTTTTGCTCACAATTTAATTTAAAATTTCCACTGCCTAGCAATGTTTGAAAGAAATTTCGTGATTAAAATCCCAAGCGCAAAGTACAAAGTTATGGAAAAATATTCTACGAATGTGTGATGTTACAATTGAATATTTACATATGTGCTGCTTTCACAAAATATCGAAAAATATATGCCAAACCTAGAGTCATTGAAAAAGATTTTTAAAATCCTCTAACTTTTGTGGAAAAAATTAGCAAAATTATTTTTAGTCCCGCATTCGGCTGCCATAATTATGGTCATTGTAAGTATATCACAATCGTTTCCCATCCGTTTCAACTGACACTAATTTGAATGCCAAATCCTCCTCCACCTGGTCTGTTCATCGCGTAGGAAGTTTTTCCCTTCCTCTGCTAACACCAGCGGCAACTGAGTTGTATACTTTTATGGCAGGACCGCTTGCGTCTATTCATGCAATATAACCATGGGCGTAGCCAGGTAGGGGCAGGGGGTGCTCGACCCCCCCCCCCCCCCTAACTTTCAAATTTTCCTTATATATATATAAAATAGTACCTTGAAATGCCAGCTTAATAGGGTCGACCTAGGTATGGGCTAGGTAAGTAATTGAAAAACTGGGTGCTTTCTCGACGAAAAAATCAACTCCACGATTTCTAACAAAGAACAAAAGCTTTTGAGTGGTTTTCAGAATTAATCCACAAAGGATGTTTTTCCTTTCTGACATGATAACACTCATGGGTGGAAGACGAAGCAATTGCTTAATTTGGAATAATCTCGGCTTATGCAATGTCAAGATTGAAATTAGAGGTCGGCACAAATAAAAGAAAAAGGTTAGTACTTTAACCAAAGTCATGTCATTTAGAAAATTTAGTCATAAACCGACAAATATTTATTTTTGTTTAAATAAAATCTTGTTTAGTAAATTATGGGTAAGAAAATAAATTTTGCAATTAATTTTTAGACCTTTTATTAATGCCGATTTCGTTTCTACCGAAAAATGCAACCTTCTCTTTGCCCTCTACGCACAAACACTACGAAGAGGGCGATGACAAGGTAACATTTTTTGTAGAAACGAAATCGCCATAAGGAACCATTATACGCCATATGCCGTGTGACAATCATTTTTACACACAAAAACATCTAAATATACGCGAAATTATGTGCCAAATTCAGTAAAACTGCGTTTTTTATTTTTCTAAAGGACTTTGAAATTTCAAAATATGCTTAGATAATTCCAAAAATGATTTAAAAAAATTCAGTGCCATGTAAAATTACAATTTGGGTACCTACTGAACGACAAAATTCTAATATTTTTTTTTTTTGTTCACCAGGATGAAGGGCATACCTTTCCAAATTTCATCCTTAAATATCCTTGAAAATTTGAAATATATTTAAAAAAAAGCATATAATTAGGATTAATCCTCGATTTTCTTCCTTTTGAGCTTAAGTATAAAAATATTGATTTAAAGAGCATTTTCAATAGCCATTCGTCCTGGTGAACCAAAAAAAAAATTTATTTATTTTTTAATTCTATAGAATCTTGCCTTTCATTATGTGCCCAAATTGTTATTCTACATTGCGCTGAATTTTTTTAATAATTTTTTGAATTAATCATATTTTGCAATTTCAAAGTCCTTTAAAAAAAAAATCTTGTCGTCAGAGAGAAAAACTAAAAAAGTTTCGTGTATGTATTTTGAAATGTTTTTTTTTGTCGCACGGTGATATCATTGAGCATTTTTCATAAATTTTTGTACTTCAGTCCTTTTTACGTATATTTTTTAAACATTTTGGGTTTATGATTTCATCGTGTCCTTGAAAATTTTCCTTGCAAATTATGCCTTCAACCTACATTTAAAAAAAAAAATTTGTAATCACTTCAAAAAATATCCCTCTTAAATATTTAATTTGTATTTAACATTTTTTTCCACTCATAAAAAATAAACGTCCATTAATAATATTCTTACGTCGCACTTGTAGCTGTGGCGCATTATTAATTATTTCGCGGGTATAGATGGCAGCAGCTTGCGAAAGACAAAGCACGCCGAAAATGCATAAACTATATTGAATTTTCCAACTGGCGTAATAGTGTGACATTTTTATCGCCTAGTTTTATATTTGAAATACTACCACTTAATATAACTACCGTTAGTCCAATGTAGCAAACAACTGTTATTATACAACTCTTATATATAATACGAGTATTAAAGCACTTCGCTTTCAAAATTTTTTCCACTTCAATATCCTTTTCACCGCTGCAGCCCAGTTAGTTGGACCTTTCGCACGCCTTTACTTTTCGTTTACCGTTACGAACGCGACCACAACCGTTAAGCACTACGATCCGCGACAAAATGCAGCGGTACATGCTTAGAGATTTTGGACAAAGTCTTCGATGGCTATCGGCAATTGGCGACTAGTCGACAAAGTTAAGCAATGTTTGGCTTTGGATTTGGTTAAAACAAAGAAAAGAAAAATAAAGGCAAAGCTTTTGCTATCCGCTGCGATTGCTAGTGATGCATGCAATTTCTGTTAATCAAAGACAGCAACAACAGCAACCATAAAGTGTGCGTTTAAGTTATCCGGTATTTATGTATAAGTGCATATGTACACATACATACATATGTCATGGCTGTTTGACCACTTTCTGCTTTTACAAATGTTGCAGTTATTCGGCCTTTAGTTTGTTACTTTTTTCTTTTCATTTTCTGCATCACAGGCGTTTCCTTATACAAACATACGAGTACATAAATATTCACTTCTTATTTTAGATGAAGACATTTCTGGTTTTGTTGCTGGATAGTTTTAAATGTACATTTGTTTGTATGTATGTATAGGCATAATAGTGGTCTCTGGAATGTCATACTGCCCCATAACTGTTTTGCAACAAAAAAAAAAAAAATACTTTTGCTATATTTCAAACACCTTTTGAGACCTGGCGAACTTTGTCCCTCCCAAAAATTTTTTTTCATTGAAACATTTTGGTCCAACATTTTCACAAACAATTCAGGTTCACGATTTCCAGTGACACATTTATATACTAACCACTGGTCACCAGAAGGCGGTGGTTTCAAAGATCCCTTCCTTGCATATCCTTGCATTGCAGTCACCAAGCACTAAAACCCAATTTGCGCTCCTTTATATGACAGTTGTAGTAGACGTCGCAAGACCAAGGCATTTTTTGCCTTTCCCCGTCCAACGCATTTTTTGGTTGGCGGTGATGTCAGCTTTTGTCTTAGCGAGGACATCAATCAGCCGGGCAGAGGCTTCTTCCCCATTCCAGGTTCAAAACTTGCTATCGGCGATTTTCACAAAACGTATTTTCTGATTTGAAAACTTGTTTGAGACCTAACTGTCATCACTGATGTTGATGCTGACCTTATATATCGCTTGCTAAAAGAATTTACTATTCAACTGTAAAGTTAAAATTAACATTGAATATTGAGTCCCCGATGTTTATTTAGTTCATCAGGTTCGTTGCTTAAGTCTTTTGTTTTATGTAAGCCACGGTGGTGTTTTTCTTTTTTTCTTTTCTTTATTTAGTTCGGATTTATCATAACTATAAATGCAAGTATACTTGTAGTATAAGCAACATAACAGATAAATTTGCCCTTTTTCTTCGCAATTAAGGTTTCGCTAAAAATAAAACAAATTCAGAAACATTTAAATGATAGCTTTTATTACAATCTTAATTAGCTCAATCAACCGATCAAGCGCATTTAGTAAAATCCGAAGAGAGTCTGTGGCTCATTCATTTATTTCAATTGTATAATACTGTGCCGCAAGTTGCAGTTACTTAAATATTTTACACAATCAAGCCAGGCGTGCCAACAAGCGCACACACACACATTAAACTACGGACACTACGGATAAAGTTACAAAATTTCGGATAACCTGTTGAGCACAGAAAACTAGTTATCAACCAAAAATGTTGCCCATTTTTTTCATATGCAAGTATGTATGTATGTATGTATGTATGTATGTAATTATTCATAGTACACTGCGTGGATAATGCGCGGAAAAGGCATTTAATGTCATTATTAAATTATAAGTTTATTTAATAGTTAGCAATGGAAAAATAATATGACGGCATCACAAGCGATGCTCGCCGCAAGTCATTTGTAAACAATTCAACTCGTTCACGGTTGGTGTCAAATAGCCATCATAGAGCAACAAAAATAACGCATTGCTACATCTGTGACGTACCGGTAGTGCTCGTGCAACCGGCAGGTCTTCCGACGCCGCCATCGCCGCCACGGCCGCTGAGGCCGCCACATTACTAACTACTTTTGCTGCTGGCGCCATAATATTATGCAATTTTATATATATTTCCCCCTGTTTTGCGCCAAAACCTAAAGGCGTTTTCGACCGGTTTTATTTCGGAATGCTGCATGTTTTTCTGCCTTACCCGTGCATACATACATACATACATACATCCATAAATACATATGTATTTCATTTGTTATGCTTTTTCTCGTTTATGTTTATTTGAGATTCCAAGTCACGTTTGGCGCGTCTTTTTACAATCTATTGGCGTAACTAGCTTGTACACCTAAAGTTTTTGTAGTTTTTTGTATACAAATTGGCATTCCGATAATCGACTTTGTTGTTGTTTTTTGTGTGTTTGTTTTGAACTAAGTTGCCTTGACGTTGCAAGGCGTAAATTATGCATCACACGCTGAAGAGGAAAATAGTGCAGAGCTTGAAATACATACATACATACATACATTCAACTTCAAAGCTTTCTAGGTTGCATTCAACAAACTGGCAAAATGAAAGAAGAAACAAACAAACAAAAAATCGTAAATGCCAATAAAGACAGCAACTGTAACAGTTCGTTGTTGATTGCTATAACAGTTAAGTATGCTGCGGAAGTAAAGGATTTTCTACGGAAATCATATGATTGTTGCGAGTGGAAACTTTTGTGGAATAACTTTTGGTTAAATTTTCAATTTTTGTATTTTTTCTTTATAATCTAGAAATTAAGATTGGTACATTTCTTACAGATTATAGACAATTAATTTTTAGCAAAAAAAAACCGACTTCAACTCTCATATAAGAAAAATATATATATATATATCTCATGATCCACTGATCAGATCATAACCAGATTAGTATGGGATCATCTCTGAGATACTACCTTTCCGATGCAAAAAGAATTATCGAAATCGGTTGACGTGGTTCAAAGTTATGCGGTAACATTCTTAAAAAAAAAAATAAAAAAAAAATAAAAATCCGACGAACTGATAACCTCCTCCTTTTTTGGAAGTCGGTTAAAAAAAGTAAATAAAAGTATAAAAGTACAAAGTAATTTGACAATTAACTAAGCAAAAACTTAAAACAGTATTCTGTGTATGAGAAATCCAAAACCGAAGAACTTGAATAAGTTAAATTCTTTAAGAATTCTAAAAACAGGAGCATTAGCAGCGAAATTCGTTTTTGCCAATACTACAACAAAATCTCCAAAACTAAAATAGATTTATAGAGCTCTGCCATTTTCATAAAAATTTTCGATTTATAAAGCAGTTAAAGGCTTCTTTATTTTTATGAATTTGGGTGTTAGTATATATGCAGTTTTGTAGAAAATGTTTTCTAAAACGGGTAATTAAGATGTGAAATATAGAGTCAGCGAAAACAAAAAAAAAAAAAAATGAATAAATAAGTAATTTTTAGCAAAAAAAAAACTGACTTCAACAGTCATATAAGAAAAATATATATATTTATATATCTCATGATTCACTGATCGGATCATAACCAGATTAGTATGGGATCATCTCTGAGATACTAACTTTCACATGCAAAAAGAATAATCGGTTGACGTGGTCCGAAGTTATGCGGTAACATACATAAAAAAAAAAAAAATTTTCCGACGAGCTGATAACCTCCTCCTTTTTTGGAAGTCGGTTAAAAACGTCCGCATCAGTGTTGCCATTTACAAATTTTCGAGCGAAGTGACGACTTTAGAGCACAATTAGGGGTGTAGCGTTTCGGCACATTGTTGATTGTAATTAGGGATGGCAAAAAAAATAAAATAATCGATTAATTAATCATATGATTAATCACAAGCCAAAAAAGAATTAATTGCAATTAATTGCAGTTATTGAGAAATAATAGATTAATCGAATTTTTAAGCACGTTTTTACTGTGAGTAAATATTCACAACAACACTTTTCCAAAAAAAAAAATTCTAAATACTTTGTTAAATAGCTTTAATTAAAAACAAACGAGTATTTTTAGCGGCGATAACACTATACAGCACATGGAGTCATAAGTAAAAAATATAAGTTCTCCGTTTTTCGAAGTTACCCTCCGAAATCGAGATATGGGCCTTCGAAGTTCGAAATTGGACCTTTGGTAAAAAATGATTTTTAATTATTGCATTTAAAAAGCAAAACAAGTAAAAATACAGACGTGGTCGGCCTTTTTGTCTTATTTATATGGTATTAAAATTTATTTGTGAAAGCTTATATTACAGATGCTATAACGGGTCAAATGTCAGATCTTCGAAATATTAAAAACTTAATATTTCAGAAAATTTTGAACTGATTTTTAAAAGATCGTTGTAAAGGTGATCTAACCTCCTTTCTTACCATATGCATATTTGTATACTTCGTATATAAAAATTTTAGAAAGAACACATTTAAAGGAAAAAATACCTTTTTTTAAAAAAAAAATATTTTAAACAAAAAAATTACTAACCGATTTTTTAAAAATTAATATCGTTGTAAAGACGATTAAATCCCCTTCTTCTGATATGCATATTTGTATAGCTCGTCACCAAAAATTTAAGAAAAAACACTTAAAAGGAAAAATTACCAATTTTTTCTTATAAAAAAAATTACAAAAAAATTAGAAATTAGTAATACAATTGAATATCGTATTTAAATAAAACAAATAATTAGTAGTATTTTAAGTGTTAATTCGTCCTTGTTCGCCCACCAAAATATAAAAAACACAAAAAAAGTTATATACCATTTAAATAAGAGCAAAAGGGGGAGGATGTTTTTAGTAATTTTTTACCATATCTAGATTTCGGAGGCAAACTTCGAAAAACGGAGAAATTATTTTCTTTACCTAAGAGTAAATCTCTTAAAAGAAATAGGTTTGGTTCAATACCCAGAAAAAATCTGATTTTGCCGTACAGTGTAATTATTTATTATTTAACCAAGTTTGCAAAAACAAAAGCTTTGATAAGCCTTTTATTGTTAAGCGGTTGCCTTTCTCGGTGGCTGTAGCACCAGCTTTTGAAAAAAGGCGCTCAGCAGGGGCCGTAAAGTTTGTAAAGTTTTGGGTGAACAATTTTCCTTTCCTCCCAAGCGTCGATGATATAGTATTTTTTCGAAATATTTTCTCGGAAGTCTTAAAATATATTCTGCCTTATCCTGAGTTTCGTCCGTGAATCTCATAATAAGGCTGATTAAATTTTATAATTTGTAATTTTTTCTATGTAATTAACCTAGCTTCTCCTCCAATTTTACGCCAATTCCGAACTGCAAATACTTTTTATGAGAAGCTTTTTCATGGCATAAATACACTTGGAGGTTTGGCATTGCCTTTCGGGGCGACCGCTATTAGAAGAACATATTTTTTTGTGTTCTAACTAAGGATTGAAACTTGGCCCTAACGAGGGGAAGTAAGTATATTAAATCTTTAATATTGCATCATGCTTATTGACATTAATAGCTGTGCAGATTTTAACTTGTGGCTGCCGAGAGGCCGACGATCCAAACGATAGCATTCGCTTCTGAAAACCGATGATAAAGAAAAAAACTACAACCTTTTTATCCTTCATGTGACGAAAATAAATGAACGAACTGTAATAGTGTAATTTTTTTCAAACTAATTAATTGATTAAAATAGTTTTCAGCTGTAAATGTTGGCAGTAATGGCGTTTTTGTTTTATTTAATTTTTTTGTCTCTGAATCTGTGATCAACACCGTTGTGTCAATGCCAAAATAAGTCACTTAAAATTCAACTAACGGTAATGCAATGTAATATCGTTCGTTCGAACATGATTTGAATAGTTGGCATAGTTTATTAAACTCTAACATGCAAACGGCGTTTTCAAATATCCATTTATCTCCTAGCATTGACCCTATAATCTAAATTTAGTTGAATACGAAATAAGGCGTACAATAATATTTGTAAATATATACTTAAATGGCTATTCTATTTGCAGTAACCGGTTTTATTGATTTGTAGCGTTTTTGATGATATGCATACAGTGTTGGTGCATACCTCAACTTGAAAAAATCTTCAAGTGTCTTTAAAAAAATTATAATTTGTATACATATATTTGTACATATCGCATACCGTCTTCAAAGGCGTCACAACTCAAAATAATACGTTCGTCAGAAAATGCGAAAAACTATTTCATAGCGCATGCACGCTTATTATTGCCCAAGAAAATATTTCTATTTTGTACCAATAATTTACAGATATTGCATTCCATAATTCTTTTAAAATTTCCAATGTTAATTTAAATGATTTCAATTTCTTTTGAAAGGTTTTAAGCGCCGAGAGCGAATACGTTTTCCATGTTTTGAGGGTACAAGATGTACCGACGAAATGTATGGATTGCGTTTTGAATATGCTACAGCTTCAATATTTATTGCACGATTCGTGATCCGGATTTAAAAATTTCTAGATATATTGCGATCCCTATCACGATCCATCAATATTTGATGCTACACCTTCAATAAATAATAAGATCCAGGATCGCGATCCAAATATCGCGATCCGTATTGATGGTGTAACAGGCGCCTAAGAACCATATAAAAATTAAAACAAAAATTTAAATCGCATGCAATCAATTAAAGCGGAATAGCACAGTATGACCGGAAAATGAATACAGCGCCATCTATTTGTGATTTCGGTATGTTGCGACATGAGAGAAATCTACATTGCGGGCCATCTGTGAACTGAAACTGTCAATGTAGTTTTGATATACACTGAAAGAAAAATATCAACTACAAAATTTATCGATTTCAACAACAAAAACGTTGAGGCACTCCTAAGGTATTATTAACCTGCCACAAGGTGCATTCATATCACATTAAAGTTTTTCGCTGATAAAATAACATTTTTTTTACCGATCAGTGGTTGAATATTCCACACAACAGATTCATGTTTTGAACATTTCTTTACACCAAGTTGGGCGACTTTTTTCTGAGGATTTATAAATTTATTGGTATGGGAACCTAAACTGTATTCATGCCTGAAACTTGCGTTACATATCTAGCTTACATCTTTGTTTTCATCTTTTACATCTTTCCCTTTATCCTGTTCTTCATCTACATATTCTCCTATATGATGTGAGGTGCGATAACGTGATAAGATGCCATGTGATATAATGTGAAGTGACGTGAAAGGATGTCATGTCATGCCAAATGGTGTCATATCATGTGATGTTCTGTCATATGATGTCACATCATGTGTATCGATAACATATCGATAGCAAAACAGATAAAGTCATCGATAAAAAGTGTTCTCACTTACAGGTTTTATGTCAATAGGAACACCTTCCTGTAAGTTTTGACTAAATCTTGTAAACGGACTGCTATTGGAACAGACTATTTATGTTTGCTGCCAAGGTAACCGTTTGCATATTTTGTTGTGAATTTAAAAATGCACTAAAATTTGCAATTGCAAGATCCCGGACAGCCCTACTATTTTCAATCGGTGACCTCCAATAACATATTAACCAGTTCTTATAGGACCCCCAAAAAAATGCAAACAAACGCCTTAAATGCACTGAAATTGACTAATTCTTTCGCGAAAATCGGCGTTTTTTTAATTTTTTTATTTTTATTTTTTATATACCGTATATTTTACAGTTTAACACAATTAAATCCCGTTTTCTATCGAGGGACTGAATATTAAGAGAATTGACTGTTTGACAGCTTTTTTTATCTTCCTATTTGTTTACTTTTACTTGAGAAATGGCATTGCCGCCGGGAATGCGCAATTTTGTATACCATCATTCTTGAACGAAAGGTTAATAAATAAACATTGAATATATTGCAAAAACGCTAAATGAGCCCATCTGGCTACCCCCTAATTGTATATGTTTTTTTTTCACACATACACACACTGTACAAAGATAGGCGTTTTTATTTTTTTAATGAGTCAAATTTCATCAAAATTCCACGGTATTTAACCCGGATTTGATAACCTAACTGAAAGTTGCTGAAAAGGTATTCATCCGTCTGTGCGAAGTATTATGTTTGCCCTAGTTTCATAGTAACATCTATTTTACGAATATTTTTTCCAAATTGAAGATTTTTGAAATATTTGCTTTTTTTTTGAATGTACCATGTATTTTACTTAGAAATATTCTTTGAAAAGGTTCAACTACCGATTTCATTCTCAACTTTGCGAAAGAGAGAGCAAAAAAAATTAAAACGCATACGTCTCGCAGACCTAGTGGCTTATCGAAGCAGGGTTTACAATTTGGCCTAAAATCCTTCCCAAAGGCTTCCTCTTCCAGCGGGATCCGCGTTGAGTATATACAGGGATGGAGCGTTTGGGTCCATTCGTATGACACGGCTGAGCCAGCGATACAGCGGCTCCGTTTACATACGCTGCGCCTCGTTTCATCTTATCTCCTTATCGGTGTTTGTGTTGATTCCAAGTAAATGGAATTCTCGGCATTCTCGAAATTATAACTGTCACCACTGATGCGGGTGCCAAAACGCGAATGTTTTGACTGTTTTTTTGATGACAGGAAATACCTTGTCTTGTCCACCCGCGCCCTTCGCTTTGCTTCCTTATCCAAATTGGAAATTGGCAGAACAGACAACCTCTCATAGCTGCGAAATTCACTTGAAAGTGGCACAGTGACAATGTGGGACTAAGTAAGTAAGTTCCAATTTGCGATCTATACGCAGACCATCCGCTACAGTCTAAACTAATAAGGCCATGCCGATAAGACACGACATGTGGATTTTGAAAGAAACATTTTTCTTTATGGCCAAATGTTATTAGTCGCTGAAAACGGCAATAAAAAATTATAAGATTTGTCCTGAATGATAACTGTATGAGAGATTTATTTTAGGTTTAGCATATTACCAATAGGTTGAATTGGGCTGGCACAAGATCTCTTCACACCGAGTTTCTAGGGATGGACCTATCAGCAGGTCCATGATTAAGCAGATTTTCCTTCTGCTCAGCATATGGAGCTCTCACACTTTTGACTAGTCCTTATCCTAAATTCGCAGCATAAAAGTCATTCAGTACATATTTAATTCTTTTTTTTTTTGATAATTTTTAGTATACAATTTATTGCACTTATACTATTTTTAATACAAATTCTTTTTCTGAAATACACATCTAATTTAATTTTGAATTCCACTTACATTTAATTACGTATTTATTTAATTTAAGTCACGTCTTAAGTTAGACTTTCACTAATTACAATTTCAATACAGACTTATTTCAAGTTAAATACACACATACATACATATGTATAGAGAGATGCTAGGTCATTAATTTTATTTTTCTTATTAAGTAAAACGAGATGAGATGCTTAAAAACCATGGCGGCAAACATTAATTATATCGGTAACATTTTTACAAACCTAAACGATTTTGGTTGCTTAAATGATTTTTGTACAATTATATTCAGAGTACCTATTTAGAAAAAAAAATAAAGTTACATACATATATAAAATTTAGTTACTTATTAACCACATACATATCTAAGTTGTATTTTGATACTTTTTGTTAATTTTTTTTTAGAATCTTCACTGCGGAGTATGTATCTAGTCATCAGTCCTTGCTCACCCTTACGAAGTGGCCATCAACTTGGCCGCCTGGATGACATTGTGCTGATGGTGATAACTGGCCATTTCGCTGGCCGAACCGTGCATGCCATGCATTCCAACGCCCATACCGACGCTCACACCCATACCCATGCCCATGCCGCTGCCGGCCGCAGCTGCCGCCGAGGAGGCGCTCAAGGGCGCAAACGAGCCGCTGAAGTAGCAGTTACTCACATAATCATAATTGCTGGCGTTTGCTTCGGACTTTACACTATAACCACCAAGGCCACCAGGGGTTGAGTCACCAGAGCCACTGCCGATGTGCGAGCTGCTGCTGTGTTGACCTAACGCTGCCGCGGAGTGTTGTGAGGCAGCATGGTGAGCCGCCGCCGCGGCATGATGATGATGATGATGATGCAGATGCGCGGCCGCTGCCGCCGAATGATGATAACTGGGACTTGGCGTGCCGGCAGAAATACCATTAGATAGGGAGACAGCGCTGGGAGAGGAGTTGTTGAGATTGCCAATGCTACCACCACCACCACCACCGCCGCCACCGCCGCCGACGCTGTTGGCGCCGCTGCCAGCGGAAGCAAGTAGGTGTTCGTACTTTGAGATGCTGTGCGAACCGAAGCTGGAGGCGGAGAGTTGTGCGCTGCTTGCATTGCTTTGCGGCGAATATAGATTTGAGTTGAGCGACGAGGCAGTGGAGGCTGAGTGCACGGTGGGTGTACTACCGGCGGAAGAGTGGGCATGCGCGTGCGCGTGTGAATGCGGGTGTACTACCGGCGGAAGAGTGGGCATGCGCGTGCGCGTGTGAATGCGTATGCGAGATGGTGGAATGACGGGACTGCTGCGCGGCTGCGGACGACAAATGCATATGATGGCTGAGTGTGTTGTGCAATGAGCTACTGGAAGATGGCGAGGCGCTGAGAGCGCTTAAGCTGAGATTGTGCAAGGAGTTGTTGTTGTTAATACTACCGCTGCCACCGACAGCGCTGCTCATGGCCGCAAGTGAGTTGTTAAGACTGCTGTTGGCTTTCAGGCTCAAATCGGACTGCAGCTTGGCGTTGAGCGCAACAGACGAAGGCAGGCTGTGGCGCTCCAAAGCGAGTGAGGACTTCGAGTCTATGGAAATGGGAAAATTTACATTAATTAACAAATCAGCTGGCAACACTAAACCATTTTGCACTGTACTCACCATCATCTTTGCCATCCTTTGATACATCCGCCGAGCTGTTGGACTTTTTCGGCTTACGCTTGCGCGTCTGTATGCCATCCTTGCGCATCGCCAAAGGCCGATTGACCCCATGCAACTTGAAGTAGAGTCCGCAGGCGTTGCACACCGGTTCACCCTCATTGTTGCGCCGCCAAAGCGTTGTGGTGCGCGTGCCGCAATTGGTGCAGCACAGTCCCAGCCGTCTTGTGGCCGTCTGCAAGGATAAAATCTAGTTTACAAAAATGCGCATGCAACAGCCGAAAAGAAGAAATGAAATTGAAGGTAAGTTTTGGAAGCAAAATAAAGGAAACACTCACTGTACTCACCAGTCGCTTGCTCGGTTTGATTAGCGGCCGATTCATGCCGTTCATCTTGTGATAGAGGCCGCAAGCGTTGCACAAATAATGGCC
The DNA here is from genome assembly GCF_001687245.7 of Rhagoletis zephyria. Lineage (NCBI taxonomy): Eukaryota > Metazoa > Arthropoda > Insecta > Diptera > Tephritidae > Rhagoletis > Rhagoletis zephyria. The sequence goes on from NW_016167816.1 coordinate 13,623, forward strand.
GGTGCCGTCGCGTCGCCAAAGCGGTGTGCTGATTGCACCACAATTGACACATTCACGTCCTTCACCAAACTGAAAGTCAATTGCATTGTCGTAGGGGGAAGAGCGCTGAAAGCCGGTAGGATCGTAGGCTGCGCGCCACGAGCCCATCGAATAGAATTGCGCTGGCAGTTGGGCATGCGCAGTGCCAAAACTGTCGGTGGTCCAGGCGTTCTGCGCAGCGGCGGTGCCAAAATGGGCCGCAACATGATTGTATTGGCTTTGGGTGAGTGCGCGATTGGAAGGCACATAGACTGGAGCATTCATAGCCTGTTGGTGGTGGTAGCTACTATTGCCAGCCGCGCCGCCCGTAAGATCGGGATAGCCGGCGCTGGAGTGATACATTTTTGTTGAGAGCGGTTGTTGTTGTGTCGCACTAGCCGTCGACTGACCAAACGGCAGGTGGTTGCTGTACGCTGATCGCGGCAGTTGGCTTTGAATTTGGGAATGATAATCACTGGGTGAAGATTGTGGTGTAATGGGAGAGGTCTGTAAGCAGAAGGAAATTCAGAAAATTAGATTGCCTTATTCATAAAAAATAAAGTAGGTTTAAAAAGCTTTGTAAATTGACGTTTTCATACATTTTTCAATTTATAAACCTTTTGTAAAGCTACTTTAGTGTTTATGAATAAGGCCATAAAAGTATAACTTACTGATATGTATGTGCATATCAATTGTTTACGAGAAGAACGCAATAATAAAAAAATTTTAGTAAATATGCAGAAATACCCGAAATTCGAAAGTGTTGTTTAAATAATTCTTAAAGATATCTGCAAGTTTCGTCCCACAAAAAGGAAGAATTTTTCCTTCTTAAAGCTTTATTCATTTCTATTTTATTGTACAACATTTTGCATAAAAAATCACCTAAAAATTGTTTTATATAGTTGCGAAACTACTACTAAGAAACCGATCGCTTTTTTAATTAATGTGAGGAAACCAGATCAGCAATCAGTTGTTCTAGCAACAATGCTCGTTGATATAATTCGGGACCAGTTCGGGATAATTTCAGGACTTTTTCATTATCATTTTAGGATTAATTCAGGACCAGTTTGGGACTTGTTCAGATATTTTTAAGGACCATTTGTGTTCTAGTTAGGGATGCAGATGTTTACACGCCTCTTTTTTAGTTAATTAATATTTCATCATAAAAACTTTAAAGCAGCTTTTTCGCATTTTTGTTTTTTGATAATGTTCTCCCAGATGCCAGGTTGTCGAAAGTCTTCGGTTCAGTAAAAGGACNTCATGATAAAAATATAGTAAGGTAGAACCGCTGAGAGTCACTTTTAAAATTCTTGACGTTTCCAAACAATTTAATTTTTAAATTTACTCACAAACTCACACACACATTTTCATTTTCAATCTCAAGCAACAACAATTTCGAACAATTTCAATTTTTTATTTTCACTTTTATATGATTTTAAAATGTTGGCAAACTTAAAAAAAAAATCATGGCCGACAAATTGAGAGAACGGTTCTACCTTGCTATGTTTTTGTCATGGTAAGTATAACCCTGGCTCAGATTTCATTCTCCCAACGAAGCTTCAAAAAGCATTTGACACATTGTGTCCAGATTTTGTAATCGTGTTTTAGAATTTTTGTATATATCGAAAGACCTCTTAACAGCGTGCTCCCAGGAGCAACCGAAAATTCTGCAAAGCTGGGCTGAATCGATATCGGGAGGATTTTGTCCGTCTTCTCTTAAATCAGAGAATAATTCGGTCGGAGATGGAGCGGTTAAAACTCTACTTATATACTTTCAGTGTACAGGCTGCAACGCAATTGCTTACGCCGATGACCTAGCCTACTGTAACTGGTAAGTAACCACAGAAAAGTAACCTGGCAGCAGCGCAGTATTGAGAAGCGGACCAGAAAGGTCGCTATCGTGCCCTCTACGCCCTGCTAGAGCTAATACTCAAATGGCGGTATGTATGCTAATTCCTGCTGAGCTGCTCTACACACCTACTTAAGCCCTATAAACAGTAATATAAATAGCCCCACATTTTTAGGACCCCAGACTAGAGCGCCTCTGAATCTAGAAAACAAGTTCCCACGTGTATTCCATCTAGAAACTGTTGCAAATATGACTCGGGATTGATACTGCAAGATAGCACTGCAACCATATACACGGCTAGCTCAAAACCAAACCTAAAACTAGGAAGCAGGATACACTTGAAATATTTCTCTCTGAACCTTAATTTAAGACTACCACTACTAAAAAGTCAATGGGCTGTTTCAAAGACTCTTTTATAGTGGTGATAGGTAATAGTAATGTAACACACAAGGTAGGTTCAGTGCAGGGAATTTTGATATGAAGGAAACTTCTCCGTCTGACATCAACTCCTCTCATTTACAAATCATGGCTTATATCACACTTCTTCGAGAACTCACTTTTAGGACGACGCTGCAACAAGAAAAGGTCGGACTCATTTAGTCGTTTAAATGCCCTCTATTCATGCAAGTGAACTCGAACTGATATAGATTGAGCCTAAGAAAAGGATCTGCTTTTATACAAAAGAATGCTTAACTACAGTGAAACCTCTCAAAGCCAGAACCTGTGACAGCTGAAAGCTCTGCACAAAATTAGGCATATTTGGATTCCCACATACCAACCAACCAACCAACCAACCAACTTGTAACCCACTGTAACTGTAACCAACTTTTACAGACCTTTTGATATTCATTCACACTTTGACCACCTAAATGAATGGAAGAGAGAGGCCCCACTCCGATGGAAAAGCCAAGTGGAGAAGGATATGGCTTCACTTGGCACTTCCAATTGGCGTCAGTTGGCACAGAAGAGAGAATACTGGCGTGCTACGTTGAACTCGGTCTAAATCGTTTAGGCATTTACAGCGCAACATAATAGGGCTATTCGCGATCCGGTGCAAATGGCCTAGCATCATTGCATTGCAAATTTGTATTGCAAATTATTTGCAATACACAAACAAAATACACGCATTTGCATTTGTCATGGCTTGGCAAATTTGCAATACCGAAAATCCATAGCATAAAAATGCTATGCATTGCATTCATAAAGAAAACCAAAGCTGATGCACAAAAATTGTTTTGCAAAAGCTTTACCATGACAGTTTAATAAAGGTCGCTCACAATCCATGGCATATTTCTGCAATTGCATAAATTTGTCAGCTCTTATGCACCGAATCGCGAATAGCCCTAATAATAAGAAGTAATGAATGCAATTACCATCACTCCTTGAATGTTGCACTGCAACTTTTCAATTTTAAAATACATAATCATAAAAGTAAGTCCGATTTCTTTCAGTGTACTTTCCCAATTCTACTTATAACACCCTTTGTATGTATAGCATATTTGTACGTTTACGAAACAAAATGGAAACGAAATACTGCGCTATGATTGGCTTAAGTGTCGTTGACTGCAGGAACCACCCCAAAAGTCAAGGCAAATGCAAGGTATCTACAAACACCTTGATATATGTACATAAATACAATACATATCTACAAATTGGTAATTTTCTTCCTTCTCTACATATTTGCGCTAAAGCTGCACACGCATTCCTTTCCGATATGTGGCAGCACATGGCTACAAATTTATATGTATGTATGTATGTATGTTCATATTTTATTGCCACAATGGCGGTTGACTTAAGAGCCTTTTATTACTCCTTTTTTGTTTTTATACCCGAGCGCACTTGTGCACAAAGGTATTATAACTTTGTTCACATAACGGTTGTTTGTAACAGGCAAAACGAATCGAGATAGATATAGACAAATGTATACATNCCGTCCGTCCGTCCGTCCGTCTGTGCACACGATAACTAGAGTAAAAATTGAGATATCTTAACGAAACTTGGTACGTGGACTTCTTTTCGGCGTAGGACGGATGGTATTGAAAATGGGCGAAATCGGACAATAACCACACCTACCTCCCATATAACGGTAATTCTCAGAAATACGAAAACTANGTCTCGGTAACCGTTCTACCAATTTGTACCAAACTCGGTACGGTTATTGTGCTTGCCACACAAAAGCAAACCGTTGAAAATTGTTGAAATCTAAATTAGGTACACTAAAATTACGGCCGTTTTTCATATAACCGGTAAATTTCAGAAATGCTTGAAATTTCAATATTTCGAAATTTAAGGACGCTAATTTACTTAAAATTTATACACCCCGGCTTATTAGTAGCGGCAGCTTTCGGAAAGGTGGAAAAACATATATTTAATACTTGCGCCGGGTATTTAATGTTCGGCTCCGCCCGAACTTAGACTTTCTTACTTGTTTCTTTTGTTCTTATTTCACTCTTTAACCTCTCGTCGGTTCAGGCCAATTAGAAAAAAGAACTTCACCAATTTGGCTCTCTCTTTTGCTCGTTGTTTTTGTATGTGTGGAGTATTTGTATGGAAAAGCAAGGTGAATAAGGATAAAATTCTTTAAAATCAATACTTTTCGATCGAAAAACTCTTTTTCGCTTTAGGAGACTTCCAATAATAATAGCTACCTAATTGTTTATTTAACCATTTCTTAATATTTACTATTTTTTATAGGTCCCCCAAAACCCCCAAAAGTGCAATGGAGGGACCCATAAAAAATTGTTGATATTACAAAATTTTAATATAAACAATTGGGTACTATTCCCTGAAGTCTTCTGAAGAGAAACAGAGTTTTCCAATAGGGAAAAAATGATTTCCAAGAATTCTATACCATTTCCAGAAAAACTTGTTTTTTTTCATATAAAATACATAGAAAACTTTCAGCGCTTTGAGTGACCTATAAATATTTTCCGATGACGAAATAAATAACTGGGGTATAGTTTCTTCGATATAGAACAATCCTAGGGGATGAGAGCATTAAAATTCCGACTTTACTTTTTCACGTGCATTTTTGGACCACACTAATGTACATATGTGAGTTTTTTTTTGAATACGTTCGGTCTGAACAAGCAAAATCCCAGTTTTCCAGCCCTTCGTAGTTACGTATTTCCAAATATCTCGTTGGATGCGAAAATTTCCTTACTTTGGTGTATTCCCGTCGGAATGGTACTTTTTAGACTATGAGCGCTTTATTAAAAAAGTAAAAATTTTCAATTGTGCTTTTTTTAAATTTGTCACTTTTAGTTATTATTTTTATTTTTATTTAAAAAAGGAAGCACATTCAAGATAAAAACTGAAATACATTAACCCAGCAGCAGAAGTTTGCGTACCAAAAAGGATATTTTTTTTGATGAATCTGCTACGCAGTTTCTTCCATATAAAGCTTGCCCGAAATTTTTTTACATGAAAATAGGGCTACCCAAGAGTGGGTTTACTGGAGCGCGTAAGATTAAGGGATGGGGGGTTGATTACATTCTGAAAAAATTGCATTCAATAATCTGACGATTTGGGTTCGACGTAAGGACTGGCAAACTTGCAAAAGAAAAGAATACGTTACCTTGATATTTTCGTTTTTTTGTTTAAATTTTGAGGAAAATCCTTCAAGAGCAACGGAAAATTTATAATCCGCCCATTTCGCAAAGCCGAAGTAAGGAAACTACATACATATGTATGTACATTTTCTCTTCACATCACATGACTATTTTTTCTTTCTATCATCTTAGCTCCAAAAACCAAGTAGGTCCTCATGACGCTCGAGTAAATCCCGATTTAGCATTGTGAGTTCCCTTACTATGGGAAAAACATTAAAATAATAGTGAATATTTAAAAAAGAAATTCCCTGCATGCACTGCTGGGTGTACATATGCATATTAGGGAGGTCTTTAAAAATATCAACACAATGGAGTACGTAGAAAAAAATAAAGACATGCCGAAAATTTCAAAAGTTTAAAATAAATTTTGGGGTCGCTACCACCCACCAAACAATTTTTGTTGCCTGCAATAAGAAAACATGTCGCCCTCGGAAACAAATTTATTGCCGGTAATATTGCCATCGAATCGATTTCCTATTACCGGTCGCTCTAAAACGTCCGCCGAAGGCAACTCGCCTGGACGAGTCGTTTTCTTATTACCTGAATGAGTCCTTTTCTTATCGCTTCAGGCGATTTTTGGAATAATTTTATTCTTTTTAATACTTCATTTATTTTTTTGTACCAAATTGCAACTTACAATCGGAATTAATTCATTTTCTCGCTGTGCGACTTCCTATTTTTTCAATCTTGTCCTTGGGCATAATTTAGATGCTTTTGGCCAATACTATTGACGCCATATTCATAAGTTTCGGAATTTTTGAGAACTTTTTTATTCAAAATTGACATGAACGAAGTGATGTTGCCGATTTGTCACCACAGCAATAAATCGGTGAGTCGCCAATTTGTTGCCATCGACGATTGTTGCCTATTTCTCATGTTTTGCATGGTGGGCAATGTTTGAAAAAATTTAGTATTTGAAATTCGTTTTTTGTTCTACGTACAAAATAAAGAAAACTACACCAAGTTCAAGGTTTTATACAAATCTTTAGAGGTCAGGGTTTGAAGAAATTAAATTTTATTTTTTAAAACGCGAAACTTCTACAATATCTTGGTATTCATAACTCAAATGAATAAAAGAGAGTTTTAATTTGATTTATACTATTTCACAAATCACTTTATTTATTATATGTATTTATATAACTGTATAGGTATACCAGCGGGGAATAATTTTCCCTTGCTAAAATTTCGAATCACGTTTGTTTGGGTTGAGGAGTAGCGAACGATTAAACTTAAACCTATTGCTTGGCCATTACATAGATATCAGATGTGTGTTCACAATAGCCGAAGGTTTGTTACTCATCTTCGTTTTCGTCTGCGTTTTCGTCTGCGTTTTTGTCTTCGTTTTGGTATTTGTATTTGTCTTAGCCTTTGCCTTATGCTGAAAAAATATTAACGTTAAAAGTGGTATAAAACGTTTGCTTAAAAAATATTTATTTTTTCCATTAAATTGTAAGTATTTATAATATCCAAGTAAATAAAGCAAAAAAAAAAA
>NW_016167817.1:0-18094 GCF_001687245.7 Rhagoletis zephyria
CCCTACACTCTTAGACCACATGTCCTGCAACAGGTTAACTTATTTTAAGCTTTGATTTTAATTTTACTATATCCAAGAAATTAATTTAGGTAGACCTTTTTAAGTGATGCCATCCTAAGAGGCCTACCCAAGAAGGGCTGNGATTTTATTACGTGCCTCGAACAGGCCCTACACTCTTAGACCACATGTCCTGCAACAGGTTAACTTATTTTAAGCTTTGATTTTAATTTTACTATATCCAAGAAATTAATTTAGGTAGACCTTTTTAAGTGATGCCATCCTAAGAGGCCTACCCAAGAAGGGCTGAAAAGTACTTCCTTGCATGCCTTCTAGAAGGGCTTATCCATTTACAATTTGCGCGAATACATAAATTTATATTATCTAACATTACAAATGAATTCCAATAAAAATTGTGAGTTACAATAACACATATTTGATATAAACCTTAAGCAAATACTTCAAAGTATGATTTTTATAAATTAAAGAAGCAACTTTAAAGAACTCCTCCAAAAGGCCTTCTGAAGTACGTCCTATAAAAGCCCTTCTGGAAGGCCTTCTATGGGTAGCGAAAGAGGAAGCCCTTCAATTTGTGCCACTCCATACAAAAAAGAAAAGAGAAAGGAATGTAGAGTGGAAGGCTCTTGATTCTCAGGAAGGCCTTTCGGAAGTGCTTTTAACTCCTGAAATTATCTACGGGGCCCAGAAAATAATTTAGGTAGGCCTTCTTAAGTGAAGCCATCCTAAGAGGCCTACCCAAGAAGGGCTGAAAAAGTACTTCCTTGCATGTCTTCTAGAAGGGCTTATCCATTTACAATTTACGCGAATACATAAATTTATATTATCTAACATTACAAATGAATTCCAATAAAAATTGTGAGTTACAATAACACATATTTGATATAAACCTTAAGCAAATACTTCAAAGTATGATTTTTATAAATTAAAGAAGCAACTTTAAAGAACTCCTCCAAAAGGCCTTCTGAAGTACGTCCTATAAAAGCCCTTCTGGAAGGCCTTCTATGGGTAGCGAAAGAGGAAGCCCTTCAATTTGTGCCACTCCATACAAAAAAGAAAAGAGAAAGGAATGTAGAGTGGAAGGCTCTTGATTCTCAGGAAGGCCTTTCGGAAGTGCTTTTAACTCCTGAAATTATCTACGGGGCCCAGAAAATAATTTAGGTAGGCCTTCTTAAGTGAAGCCATCCTAAGAGGCCTACCCAAGAAGGGCTGAAAAAGTACTTCCTTGCATGTCTTCTAGAAGGGCTTATCCATTTACAATTTACGCGAATACATAAATTTATATTATCTAACATTTCAAATGAATTCCAATAAAAATTTTAAGTTACAATAACACATATTTGATATAAACTTTAAGCAAATACTTCAATAGTGATTTTTATTAATTAAAGAAGCAACTTTCAAGAACTCCTCCAAAAGGCCTATAAAAGCCCTTCTGGAAGGAATTCTATGGGTAGCGAAAGAGGAAGCCCTTCAATTTGTGCCACTCCATACAAAAAAGAAAGGAATGTAGAGTGGAAGGCCTCTTGATTCTCAGGAAGGCCTTTCGGAAGTGCTTTTGGGCCTGTTCGAGGCACGCAATAAAAGCAGCAACACTGAAGCACTGATGAAAATTTGTAGGACTGTTGCAACTTCCTAATTAATAAAAGGTTGCTAGAAATTCACAGCGAACATGATGCTTCATTAATTTGCGCAACACTGCGGTTGTGATTGCAACTCGAAAAAAACCTTTCACTCCTAAAATTATCTACGGGGATATTAATTTTGCAATACATATTGCAAATGTATATGCGTGAATATATATGGTCAAATGACTAATAAATAAATAAATAAAGTTATACGAAATTTTACCTAATCGCCTGTTTAAAGAGCCGTTTAATTGTAGAAAACCACCCCAAGTGAAACACCGTCTGCGTTTTGGTCAGTCCCACTTTTTATTTCGGTCCGTTTATATCTAACAAAATTTAATAATTTTATTTTGATAATTCCAGCCGCATTAAGATACATTAAGACTGCATATTTTTGCATTACAAAGTTGTTCTTAAAAAGAAGTTGATATCAATTAATTATGAAATTGTATAGTTTTTATCAACGCATCCTGTATGTGTTATGCTCATGAACATCTGATAGTTCGCCCTTAAAATGGACATCAATAACAAAGTCTAAATCCCTATTATTGCGTTCATTTGGCTTCATTTTAAATATTCCTGCAATTTCTTCACCCTTTTTAACTGTAAGATAATCATCTAGGTAGAACACTGTTTGCTTCCAGTGAGTGTATGTAGCCTCAGGTGATGTACTAAAGCCTAAACGTTTATGACATTTTGTAAATTCTATATTGAAATATGTAACCAGCGCTTGTACAAAATCATTTCTCTTAATAATGAGGTTAAACGGTGATGAAAATTCCAAGTCTTCTTTTTTAACAGTATATAAATCTACTTCTTTAATCAGATAGGATGTAGCAACAATTTGTTTTGGATCTACAACATCAACAAGAGGTTCTGTTACTGCAACTTTCCGAATGCAACTCATATCAAAGCCGTAAACATCATCCCACCAATTAATTTTTTCATCTTTATATTGCCGGTCTTCTATTGCTGTTATATATAAAGTTCCGCGATCTGGAAACATCATACCATCAGGTTTCAGCCATTTGTCACGTGCATGCAGTACTGTATCCAGCATCGATTCGTAGAACAAACAATATCTAATATGTTCCACAAGTTTAAATCAAATAAGTTTTTCTTAAATAAGTAATAATCACTTACCCCATCCATTCCGATATAATTATATCCACCTTTTCAATACCAGAAGGTAACTCAATTTCTTCTATCTTCCCTTTTACTACACTGATGACATCTTGCAGATTATTGTCTATGACAACTTGTCGCGCATACTCGACGATATTTGAACAATCTACGGCAATAACTTTAATTGCACCAGCCTTAGCTGCGAACATCGATAATATACCAGTTCCACAGCCGACATCAAGGACAACCTTAAAAAATGCGACTTGGCTTATTGGCTTAAAAAAATTAAAAGTATGAAGAACTCACTTTGCCTCGGAATAAATGTTTATTATGATACATAGCATTCCGATATGTAATAGTTCGAACTTCATCTTTAAGCATCTCTTCGTGAATACCAAAATGGGCATAGGAATCGAAGTAATAGTCCCTCGATGTCATTTCTTCCGCCGTTGCTGACGAATTAACACAATATGATTTCATATTATTTGAGATAGAAGCTTCATCACTATTAGACTTGATGGATGCGCCGAGATTCACTATCACGCCGTCACACTTGAATATAATATATTGATGTCAACGCTATGCTACATAATAACGTTAATATTTCTCACCATTTTCCGACTAACTGCTTACCCTTACAAATTATTTTCTTAATACTTTTGTGCTTCCAAGGATGTTGGCAATAACATTTACTTTGATAGTCGATAGTCTACTAAGCACACGTTTTTTGTGGTTGTAAAATTAGCAAACAATGTCCCGTCTCACCGCATGTTGCCCATTTTTTTGCAAATGCCAAAAATGATGAAAGCTACCATGGCGCGATGTTTGGTTATTTCCTTAAAACACAGGGTTACTTTTTCAAAGCCATTATAACCTTATTCTGGGTCTCTACCAACAGACTCGTCTGTTAAACTCCCAGCAGCCGGACTAACTTTCGCTATCGCTAACGCCGCGTTTACGTTAGACAATGCTGTCAAGACAATAAAGAAATACGTATTAGTAGTCAAAATCGCTGATAATTGTCTCCGTAAGCGTAGGCGTCCTGACAATAGTTATGAAAATTCATTTTGGGCAAAATGGTGGACGTGCACATTATATTATACTACGCATTTCGCGCGAGCTATTTAAGCTATAGATAAAAAAATTATAAAGAAGAGACAAAGTTTCATACACATTAGCGTCCCTTGTGTTATTTTAGTTCTTTTGTTATGCATTTCTCTTCTTTCTTGCATAAGACGTCAAATTTATTGTCTGCATACGTCAAATCATCGTCCGATTTACTGAAAATAATCAAGACAGTGATTGGGAAAATTGGAAAAGTATGCATGTATTAGTAAATAGTGTCCATGTACTGCTATTGGGCCTCCGCACACTGGACTGCTCAGTTCGCTTAAAACCGGTTTTTTGTGGATAAGAGGGGGAAGAGGGTTTGAGTTTACCTCGCTCATTTCAGTCCGGGAAAATCGCGGAATGTCGGTGGACCGACACGCACACATAGACAACATGTTTTCTATTTCTTTTTGTTTGCATGTGCCACATGCACTAACACAATCATGGGCAGTTCATGTATACAAATGTTTTCGGAAGACTGCCCAGTCCAGTGTGCTTTCGACTGAGCAGGCTAGTGTGGTCAGGCCCATTGTCATGACCAGGCATGGGCAGAGAACGAGCATACGCTCAAAGACCGTAAACATCGCGTGTACGTATACAAATAAGAGCGTAACGATGAGAACGCGACAGCATGCAAAATGAATTAGGCACACTAACACATTCTCACCTTTAGCTAACGCTTGTTTGGGGTAGTGCCCACCTCTGGTCATGACAGTATTGTCCGGTGTAAACCCTGAAGCACCACGGAGACGATCAAATATCTTTATCAACGCTTTAAGTGTATTGGTGTAGTCGGCTTTTGTCGGCTACACGTACACTACACCGACTTGTTGTCGGTTATGCTTGATGAAATTCAAAAAATTTTAATATTTGAATTTGATGACTGTTTATTTGACCGCCTCGCGTTGAGCTTGAGAAAAAACAAGCTCACTTGCCTGCTGGTCGTCGTGGTGAGTAAGCGTGCGGACAAGAAAAAAAAATTGATTTAGGTTTAAATTGAGCATTACAATGCTTACCACCTTTATGAAATGTAATAATTATTAATTTATAGCATATACCATATAAAATTATGCCATAAATGATATAATAATTAACAATAAATACTCATCCGATGACAACCTGTTAACAATCGAACGATGCATATTCACAATATAAAGTGGTGATAGCGCATTTATTTGAACGTTTGCGGCCAAGACGCAAGCGAACCTCACTAAGGCAGTCTGCACAGAGTTCGTATAGCTTTAGACGCGCATAAAAATATGTATGCAGCAACGATTCCTCTACGCCTCAAGATCTGCACACTAAGCAACTTCAAAGCGTCAAAGTATCAGGCAAAAATTGTCATGTCATGCAAAATTATTATATCTTTAATTGATTTTCAGTTATTTTTCTATTATTTGCACGAACTTTATTATTTTATCGTTTTTTTAATGAAATCCATGCACGCACACGGAACATTTTAAACAAACTTCTTCTTCTTTCTCTTTTCTAAGCGTACGTACGCCTAGCTACCAACACTGCTGTACCGCAAGCGATTTGCAACTAGCTTGCTTTGACGAATTCGCGAAGCTGACGACTCTTATACAGCCCTCCTTTTAAATGCACGTGTGCGTCATCAAAGCGTACAAGTTTCGTATGTAGTATCTAATACGCGTCTAAAGCTATACGACCCGTGTGCAGACTGCCTAACGCAAACGCAATGCTTGACATATTTATTTGATTATCTCCGTGGCGCTTAAGTCTCCACAGGATAAAGTTTATATCTTGATACATATGTCAGAATATAATTTGCCAATGGAGACCGCTTATTGCTCTTCGAGAGCAATATATAACAAGCTTATATCTTGCCATCTATTGTCGGCAATTTGGTAGTTTGACAGCTTCATTTTCATTTGCACCAAAACTTTGTGGCTGCAACATCATTATTATTTTAATATAAAAGCAAAAATTCAGCTGCTTCCTGTTAAAATATTTGTAATTATGTATTTGGGTGTAAAATAGCCTATTTTCTAATTTTTTTAAGCTATTAAATCCGGCAAAAATACGTTTTCGGAGCTATCTTACAAATGCTTATATCAAGATATAAAAAGCCCACACAAATATTGCCACTGATATAAATTATATCTAGCTACCAAAATGACAGCTGGGCAGCAATAAATTTTATCCTATGGAGACAAGAATGATAGAATACAAGATTGCGCCAATCGAGCTGAGAGCAACTGGCCGTGACTTCAAAATATACCAGAATGAGAGAGCAAGACAAACTCGACAAGAAAAAGAGGAAGCATCGAACAAAAGGCAGTGTTGCCAAGTTTTGAATTTGAAAAAGCACCAAATTTTTATTGGTGTATTTTATGGACTTTATATGAATACATAATTTTATTGTAAGGATGCCGATTCAAATTAATACAAATCAATGGCGCATATTCATAGTCATATTTAGTATTCAACTAAGTCGAAACTATTCTAAGTCACAACTAAAGCTATTCATAGTCGCCTTAGTTTCAACTTTTCTGGCTAAGTACCAACTTGAAATTTAGTTTCGGCTGCAGCTGCAACTAAGTCGTAACTAGGAAGAAGTATTTTATCAAATTAAGGGAAAACAGGCGAAATATGTAAAAATTTAATTGGTAGAGGGTGATTTTGATAATATTGAATAATCTCCAATTAAAATTTACAAGGATCGATCCATTTTAATCGGAAGATGAGATTAAATGCGTATTACAATTCGAATAAAGCTACATCACAATTTTATATTTGGAATAATTTAGATAAATTCTCAAATAATAAGTCAGTTTCACGCTAGTTCTTTTAAAGTAAATTTGTGCATAACATTTAGATATCTACTATTTGTATGTTTCACAGCATGCTTTCGATAAACATCGACTTCACATCACTGCGGTAGTTCTGGCTATTTCACCCAATTAACAAGAAAATGAGACCTAATTCTTTTGCATAATCATGCAATGAAATTAAAAATTACATAAACGGATGATCAAATTTGATATTAATTAATAAAAACTTAATTTTTCCAAAATATCGTAAAGAAAAATCGATACATTTTCACACTCGTTTTGCTATATCGTAAACTAAGTCGAAACTACTTAGTAGAAGTCTGAAATGCGACTATGAATAGAGGTAAATTTTAAGTTGGTACTTAAATTTAAGTCGCAACTTTGTTAGTTTCGATTTAGTTGCTGGACTATGAATACGCGTCATTGTTTCTTGCACAACGGTCGATTTCTTCTGGCATGATTGAAGTTGCTGCACATATTTTGTTGTCGTTTATGATTGTCAGTGTGCCATGATTTTGTTTAAATTTTTGTAAAATTGCTTACCACACTTACGATTGCTATAAATTTTGCTTCCATTTTTCAAGATTTTCTAATTTGATGTCTTCAAACTAAAAACAAAAGCACCAAAAACGCAACAAGCACAAAACTCAAAAATTTTCGCGTTTTGAATACCCACTTTGTACGAAAAGCATGAAGTTGGCAACAGTGAATGTAAACAAAAGTATCTTATGACGTCAGCGATTGGGTGGATGCTGTCAAATCGACAAAGAGAGGGTTAGCGGTTCGCGAATGGCGCGACCTTTATTTTCTGGATCGTGCTATGGAGACGGCCAGTTAAACTCCATCGCCAAAAAACGCTATTTAATCTTACCGGCCGTCTTCACGTGCTGGCAAATCTCGCTTGCGTGAGGACGCATACGAGACCCCGCACGTGTAGACACCAAAAAGTACGAATATACTTTTTCCCGCATACCCAGCGGCTTGCAAGATCTCGCATGCTTCCAACCATGATACAAAACAGAAGGTAGTTTCATTGCTACTATTTTTTGGTTATGAAGGAGATTTTTTACATTTCTCCAGACATAAACATTAAGCATAGCGTTGCCACATTTAAATTTTTTTAAGGGAGATTTTCTTTTAATTTTTTTGGTTTCAACAATTAAAAAAAAGCAAGTTTTTGTGTTCGATAATCAAATTTGAAGGTTTTTCTCAAGCGTTTAAAATATTGAATAATATCGATGTGCACAGATGAAGAAATAAAATCAAATCCAGTTTTGACACATTTATTTACTAAAAATCGTTTTTTCATTTTACTTAAATTTACATAGCAAAACTCTTTTTTTTAATAGTCCGAAGAAGATGTATTGTTAGATATTTCGTCATTAAAGCAGAGTCCGGAACCAGGCTTCGGAGAAGGTTGAATGGCCTCATTGTCCTCACAAATAAAGGAGTTACAATTCAGAATTCTCCCGAAGTGAAGTGTCTAGGAGTATGATGTAATGTGGAACGATTTTCCGTCATCCCTTGTCAAATTTGGTTTCGTTCGAAAAATGACACTGAAGATGGCAAAACGCCGAAACCGGTTTGACTCCAAACCCACATTACATCACACTCCTACCCTGCCGGAAACACTAACAACGAAAATGAGAATATCTATTTTCATGGAAATATAACGTGGAACACAAAACCTCTAAAGAACTGGGAGCATTTTAGCAAAACGTGGGGTGTGTCACCATAGGGAACCCTCTGGATTTATACCTCTATAATCAGACCCTTAATTGGCTATGCGGCAGTGGTATGTTGGAGCAGATTCTCAATCAAGAACGTGCGAAGTCTGCTTGCTAAGCTTCAAGGAATTACTGCCGTGTGCTGTACGGAAGCTTTCTCTACAACACGTGGCGTTGTTCTTGATAAACTGCCGCACTTACCGTCATTTTGTGTCTTCATACGTGGTGAAGCTTTAAAGGCCACTTGGAGACTAAAAAGAAACGGATTTTGTCACTCACTCTGACCGCATAGAAAGAGTTCAGAGGCGTTTTACTAAATTTGCCCTTCGATGCATGTTTTCTTATGAATCTATGCCATCTTACGAACTGAGATGCACAACACTGAATTTACAAACCTTGCTAATAGGAGAAAAATTTGTAGTATTCTTTTCACCAAGGATATATCCGATAACGAAATTGATTCCCCGGAACTACTTTCGCTTCTGCCTTTTTATGCGCCGGAGAGGCTTCTACGAGAAAAATACATTTTTTACGTACCAACGCGTAAAACGAAATTTGCTAACAATGAGCCCATTCACAGGTCTACTTGTCTATGTAACTCTATTTGTAATTATGTCGACCTTTACTCATGTAGAGAACGTTTTAAAATTAATATCAATGATTATTTTATTTTCAAATAATTTACACATATTTTGTTGTTATCCTGTACGTATAAATATTATGACTATTTTTGTATAACGAGCTATTTTTTTGAAGTGAAACTTCTTAGGCGGCGGTATCGCAAAGATGGAGAGTGAAATTTTTAAAACTGAAAACGTTACATGAGTGAGAATGAAGATATAGGTAGTATAGGGAAGGGGAAAAAAACAAATAAAGCGACGCATGACGGGTACGAGTACCTACATATGCATGATGCAATAATACAAGGTGGTATCAATTGTGACAGCTCGATTTGACACTGCCTTAGCTCAGTAGAACGAGGAGAAAAACGGGAAGAAATTAAGCCCCATTTGGGGGACAAATATAAAATTTCACATTTTTTTCTAAACAAAATTTGCTTTTTTATAGTATATTCGCAATGAAATGAAATAAAATAAGATAAAATACCTTTTTAAGACAAAAATGTGTATACTGAGAAAAAATAAGAAAATATTCAACTATATTATTAGGCCACAGTGCAGCGAACAAAGGTGGCGCCGTCAGTGGTACCGCTACTTTGGTTTTGCCGATTTTGACACTTATGGTAACTTGTAAATAAACCTTTGTTTACAAATCAGCGAAAGAAAAACTTGAATCATAAGTGAAAAATCAGTTTAAATTGTGTTAATTTGCAATTTGTGAGTGATTTTTGAGTTGAAGACTGCGTAAAAACTAATACAATGAAGTGATGTGTGTTAAATTGCGACAGCCGTCAAGATGCAAGAAGCGTAGATGCTAGTGTAGCGCTGGAACGAATCACTGCATCTTGTGTACATAGGGCACGGCAAAGCCCTATTATTACATTAACAGCCTTTCCTCACAATGATTTTGCTTCTGCTCCAAGCAGCCTCCATTAGCAAGTTAACCAATCAATCCCGCTGAGATGCCGCAGTTTTCTGCAGCAGCCTTAATTGCAAAGCAATGGAGTGCACTAAAACGTTTACTGAAGCAGCCTCAATTGCAAAGCAATGGAGTACACTAAAATATTCACTCTTCTCTAATAGATTAGGTGAAAAATGCAATATTTTCGTATTTAGCAAAATTAAAACACGTTTTTAGCTGTAAAGTGAACTGCTTTGGCAGTCTCAACTCGTTCTCCTTTTCGCTCTATTCTTTGTTTACTTGTGGTACACATGTGACAACGCCCAGGACGGCGCAATCTTGTATTCTATCATTCTTGTTATTAGGCAAAGAATTGCTAAAGAAGTAACACTGTCTCACCTAAGGCAGTCAATATGGCGGAATTAGAGCGAGAAGTTGCCAACTGATAACACCTGTATTATTGCATCATGCTACATATGTATGTTTGAATGCATGTATGTATGTATACATATATATGTATGTATGAACGAACTCATTGCGCATTTCAGCTCTGCCGCTACCAAGCTATATATGTATAAATCATGCAAGCGTGCTTCGCGTAACTACATCCATTCGTACATATGTACATATGTTTGTATGGATATATTTATTGTTACGACTATCCTTAAACCTCGTCCGGATTTCCCAAATCTCTCGGTTCGTATCGCTGGTTTGTTAAATAAATGCAATCGATGACCCAATTGTAGTACAATTAACTTTATTGTACAACAAACAATTTNTAAAGCAATAACAGCGCTTAACTAAACTTGGTAACACAATTAAACTTATATCTTGCTTATTCGCAACTCACTTCTCTGCTCACTTTACTTGTAGCTTGCTGTCTTGTAACTAACTCAACTCCGCTGTGGCGGCGCCCTTATATACCTGCGCTGGCACTTATGGCAACTCTAGAACATTCTGAAGTTTATCGCTNTTCTGAAGTTTATCGCTCATTCTCTTTCTCTCGCTGTTCGCAGTGTTCATCCAACTTGACGTTTCTCTTTGTGGAACATTCTACGTCATTCCTCGAACATTCTGCCTATTTCTCGTTGTTCGCTTTGTGTTGCCGCAGTATTCGCCACACTGCCCTCCACCTAAGTCTGATCGTCCCGATCAGACACACTTGCTGCTCCAAACGTTGCTAGTCTTTCATCTTGGTTCTCGGTCTCCCCATTGTCTGGATCCGATGCACTGCGTCCCTCAGCCGGTTGTCAATCTTAAACAGATCTTTCCAGTCACGTATTTGCTTGAAGGTGAAGCTTGTCTTCTTCTGTGACATGTACAACCACAATGCGTTACTGGACATTGCTTCCGGCTTATCTCCGGGAGTGCACCATCTCACACGATCGTGCTTCTGCCGGCCACTGGTGGTGACCAGACCAGGTCTCTTCTCGTGGGCACCCTTTTCGCCAGATCTATGCCGCATCATCTGTCCATGACACACAGACTCTCGCCTTCGTGCTGCACTGCCTTTAGCACATCTTGCTACAACCGGATCCTTACGCTGAAGCTTCCGCCGTCGTTTCGTATCTCGCTCTTCCGCCGATGCTAACTTCCTTGACCGGACATGTATAATCTCACCGTTGGCTTCCGGCTTAACTGCTCGCCTTTGCCGACCACCTTTTTCCGGACACTTCAAAGCGCGCCTACTGCTCCCACAGCCGCTTCCAATTCCGGGCACCGGCGTATCACCATTGCAACGTGGTTCAGTGGCTTTCCTCCTGCCGGAAACACTTCCTGGCTCGCCATGACCACTTCCTTGTTGCGACCTCTTTTTCACTGAGCTGTCGGAACCGTAACGATTTTCCTATATCGGTGAACCACTTCCTTCTCCTGACGAAACCACTCCGTCTCCATCACTGCCAACCTCTGCCCAACTAACCACTTCCTTTTCTGGTGGAATCTTCGGCACTTCCTCTAAGACCAACCGTCTGCTGAAGCACTGGTTGTCGTAACCAACCCTAAGTGGCACTTTTCTGTCGCCATAGGTTAGGATCATTCCCTGGAGGTCAATCTTCATGCCTTGCCCAAGTAGGAAATCCACGCCGATGATGACTTCATCCACAATGTCTGCGACAATAAACTTCGTGTACGAGGCCAACCCGTCGATTATTACCTCGCATAGTACTTCTACTAACACTTGGGTTCGCTCACCAGTTGCAGTCTGAAGTTTTGCTCCAGGTAGTGGCTTCACATAAAAAGTAGTCACATCAGGTCGAATAATGGAATGTGACGCTCCAGTGTCCGCTGTCAGCACTCGCTCCTGCCCATTCACACATCCACCAATAGTGAGGTTGCTCGCATTCCGGCCAATTTGTGAGACCGAGATTATGGGCCCTTCAACTTCTGGAGCCAGCACGCGGCCCTTCCTGCTGGCACGTTTTAGTTTAACGACTGATTTGAGTTGGATTCGTCTCCCTCAGCCCTGCGTTTACGTACTGCTGAACTGTTTGACCCGTCTTACATTCGCGTGCGAAGTGGCCTGGTTTTCCGCAACTAAAGCATTTCCTAGCACCATCCTTTCTCTCGGTTGCACCAGGAGTATTCTTCTCTGCCATCGACTTGAGTGTTTTCAGGATCTCGTTCATCACGTCAGGTGTCTCCACTTCTACTCGATGGGCTTTGTAGGATGGTCTACTTAGGAGCGCCGCCGTTTCACGTGTCTGAGCATACCCGACCGTTTCAGCAAATGTTGGCTTTGGTTTTGCATACGTCTCGCGCTTGGTATACACGTCCCGCATTCCGTTGATGAACCTCTGGATTTTTACTCTTTCGAGGTGCTCACCAGATGCATTCCAATTGCCAAATGAGCCAACCTTTCAACCTCGGAGGCGAATTCCTGTAGAGTCTCGTTAGATTTCTGGCAGCGATTCTCCAGCTCCATCTGGTAAATCTGTCTCCTGTGCTCGCTACCATAACGTCTCTCCACAGCACTCATCAACGCATCGTAACTGTTCCTTTCACAGTCGGGAATAGTCTGCAAGATTTCCGCTGCAGGTCCTTTTAATGCCACGAATAGAGCAGCGGATTTATCCTCCATGCTCCAACGATTTGCTGTAGCTGTCTTCTCGAACTGGAGCTTAAAGACTTGGAAAGGAATCGTGCCGTCAAAGGATGGAGTCTTTACCTTGGGAGCACTTGTCGAAGTAGCTGGACGATTCATCTGCAAATCTCGGAGGCGACCTTCCAACTCTTCTACCTTTGCTTCGACTTTCTCCTGAATTAGCTCTTCGATTTTATCTTGTCGTTCCTCGATTTTATCCTGTCTCTCTCTGAGTTCCGCGTTATCTTTAAATAAATTCTCCTGTAGCTGAGTAATCTTTTCATCTAGCTGCGATGACATGTACGTTTTCTGTGCTTCCGGCTGCGATGACATGCGTGTTTCCTGCACTTGCAGCTGGGATGAAATCTGTGATGACATCTGTGACATGGCAGCCAATAACGTGTTCATGTCCATAGCTGGTGATGACGACGGAGCCTTTTGCTGTTCTTCAACCTTCCCGGATGTCTGCTGCATATCCTTCGACGAACAAGCGGCCTCATCCTTCTGTTCATCCTTTGCGGATGCATCGTCAAGTTTACCCTGGAAGTCGTATTTGTCCACGTCGATGACTTCTGCTTCCATAGCCTCTCGCAGCCGTCATAGTAACTCTACATTTCTTCCGGAGGTTGCTAAATTTCGCTTCTCCAACTCCTGTTTGAGTTCCTCAATCTTTAAGTCCTGAATTTTTGTAATTTTTGGAAGTTTATCCTCCGGGATTTATTTAACAATCCCACTTCTGACACCAATTGCTACGATACTTGTTAAAGCAATAACAACGCTTTACTAAACTTGTTAACACAATTAAACTTATAGCTTGCTTATTCGCAACTCAGTTCTCTGCTCACTTTACTTGTAGCTTGCTGTCTTGTAACTAACTCAACTCCGCTGTGGCGGCGCCCTTATATACCTGCGCTGGCACTTATGGCAACTCTAGAACATTCTGAAGTTTATCGCTCATTCTCTTTCTCTCGCTGTTCGCAGTGTTCATCCAACTTGACGTTTCTCTTTGTGAAACATTCTACGTCATTCCTCGAACATTCTGCCTATTTCTCGTTGTTCGCTTTGTGTTGCCGCAGTATTCGCCACATTATGATATAGCAAACGGGCTTCGTTGAAGTACTGATGGGCATATGTATGTACTTATGGAGAGCAATGTTTTNTCCAGGTAGTGGCTTCACATAAAAAGTAGTCACATCAGGTCGAATAATGGAATGTGACGCTCCAGTGTCCGCTGTCAGCACTCGCTCCTGCCCATTCACACATCCACCAATAGTGAGGTTGCTCGCATTCCGGCCAATTTGTGAGACCGAGATTATGGGCCCTTCAACTTCTGGAGCCAGCACGCGGCCCTTCCTGCTGGCACGTTTTAGTTTAACGACTGATTTGAGTTGGATTCGTCTCCCTCAGCCCTGCGTTTACGTACTGCTGAACTGTTTNGCTGCAAAACGATATGTTTTCTATTCGAATAATTTGTGTATGTCCTGAAGGATTGTAGAACATTTTTTAATAGGTGTGACAAGGCGTATGCTGAACATTAAATTATTAAATTCAACTTGTATTACAAATTTTTTTCCTCTTTTAAAAAAATANCTTCTCTGCCATCGACTTGAGTGTTTTCAGGATCTCGTTCATCACGTCAGGTGTCTCCACTTCTACTCGATGGGCTTTGTAGGATGGTCTACTTAGGAGCGCCGCCGTTTCACGTGTCTGAGCATACCCGACCGTTTCAGCAAATGTTGGCTTTGGTNCTAGTAAATCTCGACATCGAAAAAATTAATTAATCGAAAAGTATAGCGGCTTTTTAACGGTGTATTCCAAGGCTGCAAAACGATATGTTTTCTATTCGAATAATTTGTGTATGTCCTGAAGGATTGTAGAACATTTTTTAATAGGTGTGACAAGGCGTATGCTGAACATTAAATTATTAAATTCAACTTGTATTACAAATTTTTTTCCTCTTTTAAAAAAATACCTTTCATAATACTAAATAATCAAAATAAATCGTTTTAGTCTTTGACATGTCCTCTCGGGTTGATATAATGCTTGGACTTCCGTATGACATAAAAAAAATTTAACTAAACATAATTTTCATATCGTCCTGATTTACAACAGTTGAACAGCCTGAAATAAGAAAGCATATGATTTGGTTGATTTAATATTTTGTAAGGCATTTTTTTAAGAAAAAGGAATGTAGTAGAAAAGTTGAATTTAATAATTTTGTATTCATCATACAAAAAATACAAAAAATGTTCAGAATTGCAGGTTTTCTGGAGATACACAAATTTTTCTTCTAGAAAAGATACATATGTACGGCACGATTTCTCCCAAGGACATCGAAAAAATTTATTAATGGAAAAAGCATAGTGGATTTGAAGGGGTGTATTACAAGGCTGCAAAACTATATGTTTTTTATTCGAATAATTTGTGCATGTCCTGAAAATTTGCAATTTTAGACCATTTTTAACTAAATTTTTATATTCAGCGTTTTTAACAAATTCTTTTCTTCCTTTAAAATAATGCATTACATAATATTAAATAAACAGAGTAAAGTGTTTTAGTGTTTGACATGTCCTCTCGGGTTGATTAAAGAATAAATGTGGCAGTATTAATTAGAAAATTTGAAAAATATCCTTTGAAATTTTTATCCTTTAGTATCCTTATATATATTAGTAAGATTTAAATTAAACTAAGTTTCTTCCGAACTCATTCAAAATTAAAAATCTTGAAGGATAATATTTTTAAAGGACATTGACATGTTCCTGAAGGGTAATTGAAAACAAAAGTTATAGTTAATCTTGTTTCGAATTCTTCTTTCATTTGATACCCATATCTCCATATTTTGAGTAAACTTTTGGAAATATATTATAATTTATGTTCCTTTGGAAAAAATCCTGACTACCAGGAAAAAAAACAGAAACGCAGATTTACTAAATATTATGTCCTAATACTGCAGGGAGTATAGTAATACCGTCTTATAAGGAAGTAAAATGAGTAAATTAACAAAACACGCGAACTGCAACAAGCTTATTCTGATAACTTTGACTGCAAGTCGGCACGGGTTGCCGTGGTTAGAATTTCATCAAATTTTATTCGGATATTTTTTAAGATAACACCAATTAAATGAGGGAGTATGCGTAAAAAAAACAATGTTGGTTTTTGGGATAGTCTAATGTACATATGTTTGAATGGTTTTATATATATTTGTATGTTTGTACATATGTTTGTGTATGTATATATGTTTGTGTACATGTATATATGCACATATGTAGTACAAACGAAAACAAATCTAATAAGCTGCACGTTGATATAAATGCGAACTGTACTGATTGTCAAAAATTATGTGTTTGTTGTAAATTTGTTCATGTTTGTCATTGTGCGTGTAATTTTCTAATGTAGTTTCGTGCTCTCGCTATCTCCTTGTATTAACTCGTCCTTCGTTGGTATACTCTGAATCAGTGTTGCCAGAACTTTTGGACCAACCGGCTAAATTGGCAAAAAAAAACGGCTAAAAGCGGCTAAACTGTTTCAACTAAATTTCACATGTTTTATTTAAATAAATCATAAGTGGAAAAACTAGTTCTTGGAGAGAAGTTGCAAATTCAAGCTGGAAAAAATTTTGCCAGCAAGAATTTCAATTAAGAAAAACATATGATTGTGGCTCATGGTTGCATTTTTAGTCGACGATAATTTTAATAAAAAGGTACGTCAAATTTAAAAATTTACAAACTTGAGCGATTTTAAAATGAAAAATTTAAGTAAATGCTTGTTTACTTAATTAATTTTGTTAATTCCATTGATTTGAAACTTACTCAGAATGCAATCTCAACCAGAGTCGATATAGGAATCCCGACAGTTACTACCACAAACAAATTGAAACGTATGTTAAAGAAAGTCGGACTAACAAGAAATATACATGTAGATCCTGTTTTTTGCTCCTCGTTTTCGGCTTGCACTATGTCAAAAGCATGTGTTTGTTGTAATTCATTCTGTCATTTACTACCATTATGCGTAGGCCAATTTATGAAATCATTTCATGCGTTTGAGTAGAAACTGAATAAATGAACACCAGTTCATGATTTCAATTAACGCGAAATAGAGTTTATGTACTTAGTTTTTACTCAGATCGATGAAATGATTTCGTGAATTGGACTACGCATACATGTGATACTTATGCTTTTAATTTATAAGGTAATTTTATGTTTTTATACTCTTGCTACCACATGAATATATGAATTGGTTTTCGTAAAAGGCATTCCTGCGAAAGTGCTCTGAAGTTGGTTATTGCTAGCTGGAAAGAAGACTTGAGCAGGAATAAACATATAATAGCTGTCTTATTAGATTTGAAACCTGCTTTTGAGACGATCGACCAATTCTGTTACTAAAAAAGCTTTGCAATGTAGGTATTACCGGTATTGAACTAAAATGGTTTGAAGACTTTATTAAGAATCGGAATCAAGGAACAGCAATCGGATCATCACTGTCTGATAGAAAAAGAGTATCAATCGGGCTGCCACAAGGATCTGTGTTAGCTCCTATATTGTTCAATATTTATATTAATGATATTACTGATTGCCTTAAAAACTGTGATATAAAATTATTTGCCGATGATACGCTGATTATGCTTAGTGGAGATAATATCTCTGAAATATCCACTAAGTTGCAAGATGATTTAAACGAGGTATATAACTGGCTGTGCTTAAACCGACTTAAATTGAACGTCGATAAAACTAAATTTATGGTTATATCAAGACGTAATTTTGAGAGCACCAAGTTACAGAACCTAAACATAAACAATGAACCAATTGAAAGAGTTAATACATTCAAATACCTAGGAATAAAAATCGATGACAAATTGAACTTTAATGAACTCATTGATTACACGGTGGGAAAGATAGCCAAAAAATTATACTTTACGCAACGAACGTGCAAATACTTAAGTAAAAGGTACAAGGCCATGGTATACAGATCCATAATTGAACCTCATTTCATTTACTGTCCCACCATATTTTTCATAATGAGAGATAGTCAGATATAAAAATTGCAGAAACAACAAAACCGAGCTATGAGATTCATTCTTACTACACGCTATGA
>NW_016167817.1:19752-20590 GCF_001687245.7 Rhagoletis zephyria
GTAAAGTAGCCGAAGCTCATCCCGAAACGCATCACTAGATCGAATTCAGTGCATCGCCGTTTGGATGCTTGCTTCGCACTTCATATGCATAAACGGCCTTTATACCATAGCATGTATTGATACGATTCGGAATTTGGCCACATTTTTCATCACTAAAATTGGTTGCTCATATTCGTAGCTTATACTGTATATTTTAGGTTAGACTATAACGAGTATATTTTAAGAATTATGTATAAACTAGGCTTAATAAGCTGTAAGAAATAAATAAAATAAAATAAAAATAAAAATAAGAATATAAGAATTCGCCTTGGAAGATAGAAAGCGAGTAAGAATAAAGCCGAACAAAGGAATTTGTCTTCTTTCAACTTATACAAATGCATTTTGCAAACAAAAGTGCGTACGTTACTTAGTGCCTTGGTAATGGCGAATTCGTAAGAATTTATTGATTGCATTATAAACATTTTCATTTATTTCTTAAACATACAATTACTTCCATTACAACCCGGTCCTATGGATGCTAGAAGTGCGAATTCATATAAGGTGGTGTTACCGGAAAATGAATAAATAAATTATATGTATATCAGAAAATTAATAAGATGAAATGAAATTATTGTTTGATTTCTATACAAACCTATGTATAGTGAAACCCGCTTAAGAAAATTCTAAAGAATCAACGCTAATTTTTAGCCACTTGAAACTTGCACATTATTACACCAAAATTGAATGGGCCATAAAACTGTATACTCAAAAAACACTTCTGAGAAAAAAAGTTTGAAATTATGTTGCATCTTTTTTTTGAGTGTTCTACAAAATCTTAAGCTAGAGTTTAAATGGTATT
>NW_016167818.1:0-20586 GCF_001687245.7 Rhagoletis zephyria
GTGAATTCAGGTGTGGTGGGCTTAAGAGGTGCGGTGAGTTTAGGTGTGGTGAATTTATCTGTGGTGAGTTGAGGTGTGGTGAATTTAGGTGTGGGGAGTTAAGATGTGGTGAGTTGAGGTGTGGTGAGTTAAGGTGTGGTGAGAAAGTTGAGGTGTGGTGAATTACGGTGTGGTGGATTTAGGTGTGGGGGGTTAACGTGTGGTGAGTTGAGGTGTGGTGAATTAAGGTGTGGTGAATTTAGGTGTGGTGAGTTAAGGTGTGGTGAGAGAGTTGAAGTGTGGTGAATTACGGTGTGGGGGTTAAGTTGTGGTGTGTTTCATCTTCATCTTCATCTTCATCTTCATCTTCATCTTCATCTTCATCTTCATCTTCATCTTCATCTTCGTCGTCTTGGTCTTCATCTTTATCCTTTCCTTTTTCCTGATCGAAATATGTCCATTCTTTTCTTCATTTACATATTCATCCCCACCATTGTTATTAGGTTAGGTATTTAAATTTTCCTTCCTCTTTGTCTTTATATTTAAGTTTCTTTACTTTTATTTTAATTTCTGTATTTATCCCTTTCTTCTTCTTCATACTCAAAATTATCTCATCCTTGTTTGAGGCTAATCTATTCATGTACATACATACATACATCTTATTCCTAAACTGCTGCTTAGCACGTTTCTTTAATTCACTATCAATATTAAAGCATACATTTAGGGGGCATTTCCGCCCCAACCATGTACATGTGTGCATTGGTATTGGTGTGACTTTTGAATTGATTTTTTCGCTCTATTTTAAACTGATTTGAAATTTTAAAAATTGCCTGCACATCAGCATCAAAATACCTTTCTAATGATATATAATTGTTTATACCTTAGAAGTATAGTTTAGCCGTAAAAGGGGTGTAAAGGAAACATGATTGCCTATTTATATATAGATGATTAACAATTTTTTATGGTTTCCCTAAAACCCCTAAAAAATGCAATGGGGGGACCCATAACAAATCTCTAATATTAAACAAATTTCAAATAACCAATTAGGTAGTATTTCTTGAAGTCTCCTGAAGAGAAACAAGGTTTGCCGATTGAAAAATATTGATTTTCAAGGATTCTATACCATTTCTACGAAAAATTGTTTTTTTACCATATAAAATACGTGGGAAACTTTGAGCGCTTTCAGCCAACTCTAAATCTTTTTTTGGATTTACCCAAAACTTTGTATAGTTTATTCTTTAGGTTATTCACACATTTCTAGGGGTGACACCGGGAATCCGAGCTCTTTTCGAAATAAAGGACACCCTAACGTACATACATACGCCATTGAGTACATATCGAACTGGCAGTTTAGTTGATGCTGAAGCCAAAGGTTAAAGTGTTATTACGTGTAACCAGGCAACAGCTAACTTGCATTTGGTGCGAACGGTTATACAATGAGTTTATTTGTGAGTATGTTCGAAGTGGTATCCCTCAGCGCTGGCATACAAACGTATGGCCTGAAAGTGCATTAATGTGTGCACCCTGAACTTTGACTTTTTCACGACGTATAGGAAGCTGTAAATGTTATTTTGCTTCCGTAAATTTTAGTGTGTTTTGATAGTTGGTTTTTTTTTCTGTACACCATGCAATTGTTTTTTAGGCTGCGTGTTATGCACGGATTTTCGTAAAGGTTACTATTTTTGTGTGCAGTTGTGTGAAATATAGGTGTAACATTAGAATATAATTTTAATTTTTTATGATACAGCTATTTTGTTAAGAATATCATGGAGAAATTCCCAGCTTACACTGCGAAATATCGAAAAGATCAACTCACGGGTTATACAACTAGGTCGGCATAAAATCTAAATTAACGTCTCGAAGACGTGACATAGAGACCAATGAAAGATATACCGATTTAAAGGATATAACTTGCTCTAATCCAGAAATGTTAATCCCGATACGTAGGGGGCGTGGCATCTGACATATAGACGAAAATGTGAAAAGCACTATATCTCTAAAATCAATTTTGCTGGACAATTAAAACTTGGCACAGATGCATAGGTTTCAAATACCCTACTTACGGTGAAAAATGGTACGTACTGGAAAAGTGGGCGTGGCACCGCCCATACAAACTGAAATTCTTATATCGCTTATCTCTGGAACCGCCTATTCTGACGTCCTGAAATTGGACACAGCAACATATGTGGTCAATACCGTACTTATGGCGAAGAGTGGTAGATTTTGGAAAGGGGGGCGTGGCACCGCCCATACAAACTGAAATTCTCAAATAGCTTTTCTCTGGATGCACTTATAATAAGGTAATGTAATTTTATACACCTACATTTATACACATATAAAATCGCAAGAATCGTTCAATTTGGAACCATGGATTTTAAAATTGCATTGAATGATTGTTGTTTTGTGCAAAAGTTTTTAGAAGGATCAGTGTGTTTGTCTTGCGATAGGTGGTGCAGGGATTGAGAGCTATCATAAAAAACATATCTATGATCAAATTGGTCTCACTTTTAGAACACATATTAACATAAAATTTGGCAGCCCAATCGTGTGATGAAAAAATATTGGGCTCGGGCTCAGTCTTGATAAAAACCCGTATGAAACAGCCATTAGAGAAGGAAATATTATCTTTTGTTGTAAACCTTCAAGATACTTTCTCAACCGTTAACGAATCTGATGAAAAAAGAAAGAGTTTTTGTAGATGTGGGCAATTTAGTTTTTAACCTCCAAGAGGCTCTCAGACAAATAATGGAACAAACTTATTTACAGTCTGAATTGGTATATGTTTGATATATTAGTCAGTGATGAACATCTCATCTAAACATACAAATACATATGCAAAAGCTACTGAAGAAAGGAAACTTGGTTGAATTCGCATTAATCAATCTGGTATTAACGTTCCTAATTCGATTTTAAGTTTTCCTGTAAATTCGCTATAAATTATGCTGGTGGACTTCAAAATAGTAATTCGCATAAAGAAGCTAGTATTGGTGACACGTAAAATTGAAAGGTGTATAAAAAAAGATGTCGAATTTCGACAACTGGGCGATACTAGTTCATATAAATGTATAACGTTTTTATGACTTCTCATGCTTATTGTAACTGTATTAATTTTATTCTTTGTCAGGCTAAGACAATCCCCCACAATGTGGAAACGTTTCATTATTCATAAACAAAAGTTGTTTATGAATAGGCTTATACAGGCTTATAAAAACGCGGAAAGTCAACACTGCTTATATTAGCAGTGGTTATCTTGATGTCATCTCTGTTACAAGAATTAATGTCTGTTCTAGATCCTAGCGTGCTAATGCTCCTACTACCATCATTCCTTACTGCACTTTGAATCTACTCGCATAGAGACTAAATGCCACGAAAAAGACTAACTGAGATCACAAAACTGTATCGGGCCCAAAAGGAGGGTTGGTGATAATTCTCGCATTCACAGCCATTTTTCTACTATGACTATTTTTCTTTTGTTTGTTTAAGGTTTATTAATTCTTTACAAAAATATAGCTCATTGTCTAAACGACCATATAAAACCGAGTTTTAAACTCTGTGGAAAAATTAAAAAAATTGTGCAACGTTTCACATAAATTGCAAACTTTTCAATTAGAATCAAGAAAAAACTTTTAAATTTTAGTGCATGTAATAAAGTGCAAACTTTGAGTTGCTAAAAACTGCGTTGAGTTTTAGAATATTTTTTTCTTGACAGTGTATAGCAGCTCCTTCGTTATAAAGATATTTTTCGAACATACTTTGAGACATTTCTCCAACCTTGCTGCCAGCTTTTACTTTTATCACCGAAACATGCTCAAAAAAGTGGTAGTTTTACCACAATGTGGTAGAAGTCCGATAACTGGTTAGGATGAGCAAAAGCAAGTAGTAGTCGAAAGGCCACTCCACGTACTTTGAACTTTTTCAAATCGACGATGTTATGCGAATACTTTTCAAATATTATATATATTCCTAATTTTTTGCAGTTAAAAACTGGACATTATTTTTTGGTATTTCTTTAAACTCAGATATGTAAAAATTGCATCTTCAGCATCTAAACATACATTTTTGAAACTGAAAACTGAAAATATACTTTGGTGGTAATAGAAAAATTGTACATAAACTTTTGGTCTTCTAAAACAGGTAAAGACTGTTTGCTTTAAAACCTGGACGATTTGAAAGTGCACATAAATATATTTACTGAATTTAATTTATTGGCAGTACAAAATTAGTATATAAAATGTTTATCACTTGCAGACTGAGCAAAGATCTTTATTCAGTTTATTGAGCGGAGAAATTTTCGAAATATAATGCCCGCAAAAATCCGGTATAAAATATTGTCAATTTTCAGATATTCCAAAATTTATGTATGTGTTTTTTTTTTTCAAATGATCAAAAATATATTTAAAGTTTAATAACTAACAAACACCTGATGTCCAATTTTTAATCACAAAAGAACACTGCTTTTATTTGCAACTCAACTTTACTTTATTCTACTTTTAAGGCAATTTCAAACTTACCCAATTCACGTGTGGATTTCACAAAATTCGTAAGCTTGTAAACAGGTAAACTTGCAGCATAAGTTTGTGCTTGTAAGCCTCGAATCCGGAACTGCTTAATGCAATGCTGCTTGTTTCTGATAATCGTATCAGACGCATTGCCTGCCATTAAGTCTAAGTGCTTGGATGAAATTGTGTGAGCGTAAAGCAGTTTGTGTGCATTTTATTAATTAGTGGCAATTTGAAGTTTTCCGAAGGAAAAGTTTTTTCCCGGAAGATTTTATTTTTGAAAAGAATTTCAACTGAACTTAACAGAAATTTGGTTCAAATTTAAAGTTAGAGTTTGTAACTGTAACAATCTTTAGGAATGTCTTATAGTACATAAAATATCTCTATATACATAAAATTCTTGCATTAGTCAATACTACATAAAGTATCCTTTTCATTGCATTTATATATGTACATATTTACTTTGAGTAAAAAAATATTGAATTATTTGTCACTCTCTTCATATCTACAGCTCTTACAGCTTCAATTTCTTACTCATTTTTTTCTGAATCGCACTTCCTAAGTTTATACCAAAAATTTCCTGCATCACCGACGCGAATGGAAAAAAAACTTGTTTTATCTGCGGAATGCCTTTCAGTAGCTGCCATACGAATTTTTTCTGTCACTATAATTTGCTTTTTAGTTGGCTTCTATGTATTTGTTTTATACCGACTTGTTTGATTTTTTTTTTTTTACCTTTTTGTGGCTCTTTTTCCTGATCGTTTTTCCGCTTCCGCTTCTACTTATTTACCTCGTCGTTGCCAACTTTTACCTCTATTTCTGCATTTTTCAACTCGTTCAAGTGCCTTTACTCTTTTCTCCTTTTTCTCTCTTTTTCCGTAATTTTACTGTGCTACTAGTCCACTTTTTCTGCTCGTATTTATTAACTTTTTACATTTCTTACTTAATTCAGTTCTTCTTCCATGAAACGCGCTTGCAACGCTCCAACACCGCTGCCTTGTAACACTTCCAAAAGAAAACGATGAGAACGTAATGCAGCGAGTAAACTTTAGAAAGTTTTTCTCCAATACAATGTGTCGGTTTCAGTTACAAATTCACAATTTTGTTGGCACTTACTTTTTTGTTTTTCTGTGAAATAGTTTTGGGTCTAGCTTCGAACCAAGTAAGATGCAAGCAAAGACTTACGAAAAATATATATAACGTCACAAAAATGTTGTTGAACGGAGATGAGCACTCAACGTAAATTCGCATAAACAAGTTGGAGCTACGAAAATAATTGCATTTTTTTATCCTTGTAAGCTGTATAAGTGAAGTAAATATGGAAAGGATATAGCGTTGCCAAAAACGCTGTAGATACATTAACAATAATAAATAATAAATAAGCATTAGCAATAAATAAGCTAACATATATGTTCAATTGAATATATAGTGTTTATCATAACTATACCACAACAATTTTAATACATTTTTTCTAAACATATAGTAAAATATTAAAAAAACAGCAAACTTTCAAAAAAATGTCCACCTTTTCAAAAATATTTCTTAGAAAGGTTACGAGTAAATTTTGTAGCTCATTAAATTTTGATACCATTGATTTATAGCAACTTTTGTTGACGATGTCAGTCATTCGCTTCCACACGAAATATGTGCCATGTTTTTTTTTTGTATATATGGACAAAATGAGAAAGCGATAAAAGACATTTTAGCTAGTGAACAAAATTTTAAGATATTAATTTTTTTAAAGTGGGTTTGACAAACTTTCTCTCTTATTGAAATAATTTTATGCACATCTTATAATTATGTAAATAATTATAAAAATAATATTTTCTAAATTGGTTAAATATATTAAAAAAAAAATTAGAACTCTACACACACTATCACTAATCAGTGTGGTCAGAAAAATAATTCGTTTGGAGCTAAGACGGTCGACAAAAGAGCTAAATAATGCTAATAGTACCTAAACTGAAGAGCTTTTTTTAAGTTGATCCTTTATTGACGTAATGTTCTTCTACATTTTCCGCAATCTTAATAAAAACAACGAATCAATTTAAGAGCTGAAAAAACTTTTAAAACCAAAATTACCTACTAACTAACCTACTAACTACCCCTACTTACATAAACTAGACAATGAACTAAAAATACTTTACAAACTATTAAGAGCTGCAACTTCAAATATTTAAACTGACCATAAAAACCCCTGTTACGAATAATTCTTTGGGAAAATTTTTATTTCCTTATCTTCTTAAATTAAAACAAAATCCGCGCGATCATAAAAAGGATTTTCTTCTAATTAATTTTTGATTTATTTAACCTAGATCCAAGAGTTTATGGTAGAGTCTGTTCTTTCCTGTGGATACAAAAGTATGTTTTTCCACTGCATTTCGAAATTTGTAATTTTATCGACGCTTAAGTTTTGGCTTTCCTTTTCTTCCGTGGCCGTCCGAGAGAAAATACACCGGCTGAGCCAAGGCGAATTTATATTAGGCGGTGTTACTAGATCAGCTGATTTTGTGTATGCGTTTCGCCTCACGGCTTCTAATGTCGAATTAAAAATTTTTGTTTGAATTTCCGCACACACACTTACAGATTTTTACAGTTTATGACGCCAAAACAAAAACAAAATGCATGTCAATTTTTGTTTTCGTACGCCTGCTATCACCTTAAATTAATTCGCCTTGGTCTGAGCTTATCGGAGCTCGACCCACTGTTCAGTATTATTTGTGTGCTTCCGCAGGAAATAGAATAACATGAAGGTTTCGAAAATAGGCTGAGATCACCAAAGCCAAATAAATTTTAGTCAGCACTTGTGCAATGAAATAACAGATTTGTAATTTTAATATATTACCAAACACAACTAAAACTTTCTGGAGCTAAAAAGCGCTAGCTAATTTTTAAAAGAGCTAAAAAAAAAGAGCTAGGAACTAAAATCCAATTTTCGGAGATAAATAGGAAAATAAAGAGCTAAATCTAGCTACGTAGTCAATTCGAATTTCAAGAGCTATGTTCATTCATACTGTCATTACTAGTGACTCATTAGGTATGTAACTTGAGAGTAGAAATTGCAGCATCTTTTAAGTGCATAATTTTTACATAGTTACATCCCAAGCTAATAAAAGCGAGGTAAAAATATAAACAATTTATATTCCGATGGTTTAGGTACGTATATACTTATTAAATAATGTTCCCATATTTGGAAGCCTCAGAAAAGCAGTCCTATAAAACCACATAAGAGTCAACAACTTTTCTAAATAAAGTTCCTTCAAATGGGTCCGCCTTTTTGAGTTTTGATAGAGAATCGCATTTAGCAACTGCATAACCTCAAAACATGTAGGCGAAATATTGTAGAACTCTAACGATGCCTTTATGTTTTCGCCAAATTTTTCGATTTATCGAACACTGTGCAGCGTCCTAGTTCCTAGTAATTTTAGTCTTACAGCTGCAAGATCGGAAGCATTCGCTATGGTACAGCATCACTTTATTCACTATCTTGTAGTTGACAGCTGCGGCATCTTCTGCATAATATATGGAAGTTTTATTGTTATTATTCATATGTCGTCGGTGCTGCAAAACGGTCTATGTCAATTACTACCCTTAGAACTTAGATGGTCTATTACAGGCACCGGAATGTATATGCAGATCAGTACACTCTCATAAACTAACGACAAAACTATCTCCCTTTGACTGATGAAGCTGATCGATTAACAGAAGCGATCAGATTCAGGTGACAGAGATCTGAAAAACGTGGAGTGCATGCAATACAAAGCATTCGATTTAATTGACAATAGTCAAACTACATAACGTAGACCTAAAATTTCTACAGCGAAAGTAGAACTTTGAAATCGATTTTAAGCGGTCGTTATTCATATACCCACATACATACATACATATATTACTTTTCATATCAATTCAAGTGTATTACATGCGCCCCACGCTTTTCATTTTCAATTTCATAGATTGTTTATAATGACTTTTGCTAAAATTTCAAAATCAAAAGTTATCAAAACAAATTCTATGGGACTGAGAAATATTATTTTCTACTTTTTAGTCCTGTCTGAATAAAATTTTGCAATAGATATTAAAATAATTCAACGATATTAATAGAAAGGTGCACACACATGCATTTACATATGTATGTACATACAAACGAGCACCAATTAATTTTATTTAAAGAAATGGCGTGTCGTCTATTTCCGCTGTAGCAAACGTAGTACATAGGGCGACATCTAGATGTCATCTACCTCGCCCT
The DNA here is from genome assembly GCF_001687245.7 of Rhagoletis zephyria. Classification (NCBI taxonomy): domain Eukaryota; kingdom Metazoa; phylum Arthropoda; class Insecta; order Diptera; family Tephritidae; genus Rhagoletis; species Rhagoletis zephyria. The sequence goes on from NW_016167818.1 coordinate 8,725, forward strand.
ATTCACTACAGATGTCGCCCTATGCACTATGCTTTTTTATAGGAACTTTTCAAAGCAAAGCTTTTCTGGTGTCGGACACACAACATTGAAAGTTTCTGGATCGACAACATTGAAATTTTCTGGACACACAACATTGCAAGTTGATAAAAGCGTTGTAAAATGTCAAATTTTACACGTAAGATCGCCTTAAAGAATATTAGTGTTGCGTTATCTAAAGAAAAAATTTGGTGCTCCTTTTAGATTTTAATTAAATTTACAAGAAAACATAGCTTTGCTGTTCAGGGTAAACAAATAAACACGCTTTCTCCAAGCTCATACAAGCTGTTGCCACTTTACATTTACGCACGTTCGAAAGCAGCTTAAGACAAAAAAAATTAGTCCGTAAAATGCAGTAAAAATGTAATATTAATTTCAGTTTCCCAGAGAGCACGTATAAAAGCGAATAGTGCAGATTTGCTTGTGAACGCACAAATATGCAATATGTCTTTAAACAAAAAATACAAAAGCTAAACCATTACATTTAGCTACTATTTCTTAGTGCAAACAAAGAATAGTGAAGAAATGAAATAAAAATTCTTAGATAATTAGCCTATTTCAACTCATTTCCTACTTAGTGAAATCAGTTTGCTTGATTTAAAATGCCAGCATTCGTACGTTTCGAATTGGGTAGAAACTTTTGTATTTACATATTCTTCTTTCAATAAAGCACACCAGTCGTTTCTTTTCTGCGCCAACTGACGCCAATTGGAAATGCCAAGTGAAGTTAAGACATTCTCCACTTGACCATTGCCTCGCAGAGGACACCCTACTCTCCATCTGCTGCCAAAAGCGCGCAGTGTATTCCGAGTTGAATAGTTTCAGGGTTGGAGCCTCTATGTCCACTCGTATGACATAGCGAAGCCAGCAAAGCCGTTATTAAGCTCATATAGCTCATTGTTGCATCGTCTGCAGTACTAGCCGTCGCCAATGCGTAAAGGCCAACAAATCTTGACGCATATCGCATAGTCGCCTTTCTTGTTAATTGGGCAGAGCACAACTAAATTCCAGTCGCCGGGCAAGCGTTCATCTGACCATATCCTGTACCTTATCAGCTCCTCGCCGCCGCACTTGAATAGCTCGGCGGCCAGACCGTCAGCTCAAGTATCAGTGTTAAGTTTCAGCCGCATAGTCGCTATTCGTACCTCGTCATAGTCAGGAGGTTGGACATCGACTCCGTCATCATTGATGCGACCAAGGCATCAAGTGTTCGGAGTGTTCGTACGTCTAAAGCACTGGAAGTGTGCCTTTCTTCTGTTATAATATGATCGATTTGGTTTAGCATTTTTTTGCCCTGGAGACAGTCAAGTTGCTTGATGGATCTGTTTATGCCTTGTCTATTTGCTCCACTGGAAGTGGTTTTTAAGTGGTGGGTTTTAAACTCAGCGCACAACCCATTGCTGGGACGGGTCTAGTTTCGTAACCGAATACACGTTTATATAGCGAGTCGTCTGCTCCAAGACAAACGCCCGCTTGCAGTCGTTTCTACGGGTGAACAGACGCTGTCAGAGTGGCCCCACGAAGCTCACACTCTTTATATCGGGACCCAAGGATCCACTCGGATTGGTTACCGCATCTCGTATATGGGTTTGCTCACGTTGGCCAGTATGCGCAAACGAGGACGCAAGAGTCGGGATTGGTATAGCCGTCTAACTATAACTGCATTCGGAGAAAAACGACCATACTCTATAGCACCCATAGAATCCTTCCACTATATTAACGACTTGCCTCAACCTAGATGAATGTCATCACCTTTAATATATTTAGTTGTAATTACCAAACCTTGGTTATAGTTCTCATGCGGTGATAATATTTAGCTGGCAAATATGATCAAAATTTTGAAAATAAATATATTAAGTTGTCAAAACCAACCTCCTAGTATAGTTGAGCTCGCTTGAATGGGGACGAGTTTTTAATCAGTCGGATGTGCAGCGGGTGTATCGCAAATATCCATGCAAACACCAAATGAAGTTACTCTTCTCTAAATCAGTAAATGGTGGATATGCAATAGAACTTATTTATTGTATTTCAATGGAGGTCTTCAAGAGCAGATGGATAAATTCAAGGGTTGGTATTTTTAATGGGTGCCTAATGTGTTGCCCAATGAAATGACTTTCGTCGTAGAGGCAGAGGAGAGGCATTTCCTCGCACTCGTAAAAACTCGAATCTTTAATCCTCGCTGACATGGAAGCTGAGGATATACAAAATCTTCAACGTTTCGTGAAGACAACTCGATGGTTCTTCCATATGGCAAATGGACTTAACAGGGCAATTCTGGATAAGATAGTAAAAGTTTTTTCGTAAGATGGCAAGATAGTTCGAAAGACTTTTATAATTATAGCATAAAAGCGCTAAGTCGTCTTCTTGTTGCCTTTTTATTGCACTATCCTTAGTATTTGCACAAAGAGGGCAATGAAAAGGTGAAAAAACGACTTACTTATTCACCACTCGCGGTGAAAAGCTCTTTTGCCAGAAATCAGTTGTACAACATTTTGCATGCGCCGCTCCAACGGTCGCAATCGCCGAGTGCGCAAAGCACTGGTGTACCATTCGAGAGATTTGGGTTAGAGTCCTCGTAGAATGGATTCTTTATTCTTTTTTTCTATTGTTTTATTTTTTTATTTGCTTTTAATTTGTCCTAAAAAATACCCGTTCATATTTTTTAATTTGATGTGATCTTTAAAATCTTATTTTTCAAATTTCATTTGTAGACTTTATTGGTTTAAGCAGAAAAAAATTGGCTAATAACATTTAAATTTTAGGAAAGTATTTTTTTTTTCTGTCAATTTTCTTAATATAATTTTTTTTATTTTAAGATTTTATTGTTTTAAGAGGTAAAATATATATTTTTTTCATTCAATTTGTAGAAACATATTTAATTGACATTTTTTCTTTTCTAATTTAAATTTCTTTCTATTTTTAGATATTATTGTTTTGAAAAAAAAACTTTATTGACATTTCACTGAATTTTTAGGAACTTAATTTATTAATTAAATTTTCTTTTTGTTTGTAAATTTGGTATCCAAAANCTTTATTGACATTTCACTGAATTTTTAGGAACTTAATTTATTAATTAAATTTTCTTTTTGTTTGTAAATTTGGTATCCAAAAGAAAATTATTTTTTAAGTTTCATTAATGTGGTTTTAGGAAATTGTTTTACTTAGTAAGCTTTCTAACTATTTTATTTTTAGAAGAATATTTTCTTAATTGACTTTTTTTTATTTTTCAGATTTTTTTTGTTTTAAAAAGAAAAATCGTTTCTTTATTTTATTTTAATTTTTGAACTTTATATGTACATATTTTTGCTTCTTTATTTTTATTTTTTTCTTACTGGTCAAATAATTTTTGTTTCTAGGTTTTTTGTTTTAAAAAGAAATATGTAAATATATATTTTTTTTAATTAACTCGTTAGGAAATCTTTCAATTAGTATTTCGAAAGACAGTAAAGAGCTTTCAAGATAGTGGCCAGAATTGACAAAGTTCTGGTAAACTATTAGAATAATTCATATCAGAGTAACAATTCACTCTCATTATTAGCGTTTAATTAGTAATGATAACGATGAGGGTAAATATTCATTCTTATGAGAGTGACTTCCTGTTATCATCAGACGCATCTACTTGGGCCCAAATGCACCAAAGAGATCGACAAGTATAACCCAACAGCGTATAAAATGTAAAATTACAACATTCTAAAACAAAATTAAAATACTTCTCAAACTTATTTCGCCAACTTTGTATTCAAAAAAGTATTTCGATAAATGCAAAATGTATAGTGTAATTTACAATTTTGAGTTCGACAAAGTGTTTCGTATATAACCTTTTAATAATTTGATTTTCCTGAAAATATTAAAAGTAGATATATATGCTAATGCATGAAAATCCTAACCTCAAAAAAATCACCCGTTATATACAATGTGACTGAATAAAATATTTCGCAAACTTGATATTCACTTTTCGTTGTTAAATCAAAAATGTATATGAAATTTAAAAGTTTAGCCCATTTATTTTCATGAAAATTAAAAATTTTTCGTCCAAAGCTATGCTATGAAATCTTTAAATCATGCTCATATAATTTTATGCTCAAACAGAATACTGCATGCGAATATAATATAATTCCAGAAGTCTGTTAATATGCATTCAGTTCACACTTGAACACATGCGCAACAATATGCATATATGTATGTATAAGTATTTAATATATGTACATAGATACCTACCACCTACAATAACTAAACTAAACTAAAATTGAATGAGTACTTTTTCTAGCGTTTGAATTTCATGATAATTCGCAAAAAAATCATTTACGTAGCTTTTAGTTTTTGCAGACTTCAGCATCGACAAAACTACTGGAATAAAGCGATATTAAATATGCATGCAGGCAACTTCACTAAATATGAACGTGAAAAATGTAAAAAAAAAGCAGTTCATGAATATTCATCCAAAAGTGAGAATGGTCATAAAATAAATAAATATTCATTAATACCAGCTATGTATGCTGTGGTTTTCCATAAAATGTGCAAGTTTAGATATTTAAGTTATTATTTGATCAATTTAAACGAATATTTAAAAGCAATTGGCCAAACTAGTAACTCGCTTCGCTGAGTGTATGAAATTTCTACGTGCTACATTGAGTAAAATTTATTTCAAGAAAACTCAATTAAAAAACAGGAGGTTCAAAATTTGTTTAACCATGTTTAAAATAATTTCAAACTACATAAAACTTTCTTTCTCACTTATCATACTTTTTCAATTAACTTATCCTAAACTCAATTTGAGATTTTTAATAATATTGTAATAATTCATTTAAATTATTAATAGTTTGAACTTAACCTTTTGAACAGTTGGCAACCTTTTTAAACCTGTTTCGTGAGACACTCATACATATTGTGATACATATTCAAAACTATTAGACGTCCCAATGATGGTTATAGGCTAAAAAAATCGCTATTTTTTTAATTTGGCGTGGCACCTCCCATACAAAGCCTATATATATTGGATTTCTGTAGAACAATTATACGCATCCATTTTGTAGTTGCCACCAACTATACCATAAAGATTCTGGGACAGATTCACCAAAGAACCAGATCATTGTTGCCGCCAGGGAGTGAAGAAGTAATGTTCTTAAAATATATTTCGTTGTGAGACTAACCGTTCTATGAAATGCTGCACAATTAGAGAAAATCAAGAACTTCTTCACGGACATAGCACTTTCGTTGGGCTATTTAAGGCGGCAAAAGTCCACCAAACCATAATCTTAGCCAATGAGCGTGCCAATAGGAATCGTAAACGTGAATTGTTGGTGAAAATGTTGGACCAAAATGTTTCAATGATGAAATTAAATTTGGGCGGAACGAAGTTTTCCGGGTCTGCTAGTATTATAATATTTCATTTAAACAATTGAATTTAATTTGAAAAATGTGGCAACCCTTGTGAAAGACTTCAATATTATTCAAAACTTTCAAACTAAAGGTTTCTTAACAATATTTCGTTTGACAACCACATTTTAATTCTTCTGATTAATTTGTAAAAGGTGGCAGCCCTCATCCATGAGTAGATAGTGATTTTATATATCTCCATACCAAGTTCCAGTAATCTACCAAAAATATTTCCTGAGAAATGCAGTATGAAAAATTCCATTTCTATGGGAGGTGCTACGCCCCCTTTTCTAATCGATGTTAAATGTATCCTATATTTTAAGTTGGGCTAGTTGACAGAAGTGTACAAAATTTCATGATGATCGGTTGAGTAGTAGCGTGAAAGCGTAGCAAACAAACTCACTTTCGGATTTATAATATTAGTAAGGATTTAAAGGCTACCCTTTTATTATTTCATTTATTTTGTATTATTGTGAGCTGTTTAAATTTACATCGCGGTTGCTCTAATCCAGACTTTAGAAATGCCTCTCGCAGGCAATGACAAAATGCCGAGTGTACTTTTGCCTTAATGAAGTTTCTTATAAAAACCATTCGTCGTAAAAAATCCATTTTCCGGGCAATCTTTCATCTGGAAATGTTATGAGCGAAAACTTTTGAAACAAATGACATGTTTTTTTAGCACCCGTTTTGGCTTACGTCTCGTGCAAGATTGTAAAAAGATAGGTCTATATCGGCCAAATGACATAAACTAAAAACACTGTAGGGACACTAAATTACAAAAAAACGCCGAGCCACGTAAACTTAATTTTGAGCCGCAGATTACACATCCAGAGCACAAAATACACTCGATAAGACCTTGTAACCTCTGCGATAGTTGGTGCGTGGATTATGCAGAACACACATGAATTGCAGTCGTCGGGCATGCGTTCATCATATTCTGCATAAGAGTTGATGCATGCATCTCTGAATAGCTCAGCTGGTAAGCTGTCAGCTCCAGCAGCTTAGTTGTCTTTCAGCCGCGTAATTGCTTTTCGAGCCTCGCCATAGCCAGGCGTAGGGGTGCATCGCCAGAAAAACATCGATATATTGATGGTTTCCGATGTTTCAAAATTTGTTAGGTTGTAGTCAGGAAAAACATTAATACTTTGCAATTTCAGCTCTCCGTAATACAATTAGAAAAATACGTATGGATGTATTTTCCTGTATTTATTTACCATTCCTTTCATACACTCGCTGAGCTCAAAGATCCAAGGCCCAATTTCGTTAAAGTTTCAACGGGAACCCGGTCCTTTTTTAATGATTGAGTAAGCATTTTTAATATCGAAAAATAAGAGTACACTCGGAATTTCTGAAGGTTCCCCACAAAAATAAGTAATAAAATTCATGGCCTGTCAAAAAATTTTAGGGGCGTAATGGGTAATTTGAATTCAGGTCTGACTTACACTAAAGTCGATGTCAAAACATCGCTGAAACTGAAATTGTAAACATCGATGGCAAACATCGAACTTCGAACCGATATAATCGATGTTTCAAAAATATCTATGCATCGTTTGCATCTCTAGCCGAGCGACGGAACATCGAATCCGTCACCATCGACTGTGCGCTCGGATTCGCTGAATTTCCCTTTGGTGCTTCCAAAGATCTCTTCCTTGCCCACCCTGGCATTGAAGTGGGCAAGCACGATTTTGATATCATGGCGAGGCCGGCGCTCGCATATGCCCTCCAAGTTCTCATGGAGCGATCCATGCACACTTCGTCCTTCTGGTACGTGGAGGCGTGGGCACAAATCAACGAGATGTTGAAGAATCTCGCTTTTATGCGGATTGTGTTCACCCACCGGTGAATGACAGTACTCGGCGACGGAGTCTCTACCCCAGCGCATATCCAACACCAAATTTCCGCTCCTTTACGTGACAGCTGTAGTAGACATCGCAAGGCCCCAAGGCATTACTTTCCTTGCCCCGTCCAACGCATTTCTTGAATGGCGGTAATGTCGGCCTTTGTCCTTACGAGGGCATCAACCAGCCGGGCAGAGACACCCCCGCCATTAACTGTCTGGAAATTTCGGGAGCATGCCTCAAATAGTAGTCCTTTAAACGTTCGCCGTGGTCGTAATTCAAAGGGGGTCTCATCTGGGACTTTGTTATAATGATTCACTATGAGATGTTTGTACGTGGCGGGTTCGAAACCCAGCACACACGTTTGTATAGCAAGCCGCTTGCTTCAATACAGACATCCGCATGTAGCCGAACCTACTGGGAAAGAGACACTGCAAACTTCACTTAGCCCTTAAACCGAATAAGTCAGAGTGACTCCACCGAAGCTCCCTTTCTTTCTGCCGTGAACCAAGACTCCACTCGGATCTCGCACATGGGTTACTCAAGTATTGAGTATAGCCGTGCAACTGTAACTGCGTATCCAGCACAACGACTGCACACTCTTACATACATAAGTCGTCTAATTTTATTAAGCATGCGAACATACATACAACTTTACCAACTGTACACTTATTCTACCCCCTCCCCGCCGAACTAATACCAACTCTGAAATCAACAACCAACCAACCAACCACGCAAGCTTCCAACACTTATTAGCGCACTTCTCTCAGCAATTTACACTTGCCACTCGTGCGCTTTTGCTGCGCTTATTGCAGCTCAACTTAAATAAATGTTGCGTGAAATACCACAAATTCCACCTAATTGCAAATACTCATACACGCATTGTGCAGCTAAGAAAAATTGTTACGCTCAACGTAGCACCAGCGATTGCCACACATTCCATGGTATTGTTTATTAGCAACAAGCAGCAGTGAATTCTAGCTACTAAGTAGCTAGCAGCTAGAGTGTAGGTGTTTGCTTGTTTCGCAAAAAAAAAAAAAAAAAAACAATTTGCTGCACTTAAGTTGCACGCTTTTACATTAGCAGCTGTTTCAGCAGCATTGCAGCGGCAGCAATATGAGCAGCAACGGCTTCAAGTTGTATATACTCGCACTTCACATATATCCCGCGGGATTACTTGTCTGCACTTCTATCTTGCTCAAGGCGAGGAAAAGTTTGTGCATTTTTCTTTAACAGCAATGCATCAGAGTTTTCCTTAGTTTGTTGGAATTCACGACTTTAGCAACGATGGGTCCCTGTGACAGGGATTGTGTGCGTAATTTATCCTCAATGCTTTAATACAATTATTTGTCATTTCTCACTTAAAGCCACCACTACCGGTTGCCCCTTCAATGTGCCTGAAAGCAGTGCAAATAAAAGAGCATCTAACGGAGCAGTATTAAAAAACGGATTCTCATGCTCACTGCTTGGAATTGCACTTAACGCGCTAAAATTATACAAATGTGTGTAGTAGCAGATATATACTTATTCAGACCCCTAACAACAAAAATACGTACAATTGTTTCATTTTAAATTTTAACGAAATTCTTATTTTTGTAAAGCAGTGCGTGCAAAAAGCAACACTTAGACTACATATCTTCAATTGTGCTATTTTTTTGTTGTCTTTAATCTGTCTTTAATCTAAAAGATCTGCGAACAAATTACCGCAAATTAGTGGGTACTAGAGAGTTTAGGTCTTCGACTCGCACCGCATTGCAAAGACGGTGCAGCAGTACAATGAGTGTTCCACCATCTCATACTCTACTAGGCAGGAAGAGCAAATGGAGTTGTTATGTATGCCGGTCACTGGCAGGTGTTCGGCTCAACAAGTTGTCTGCCATCCCATTTATCTAATGAACGAATATGCGTAGATCTTCTGACATTTAGAGACAACGTGAAGCCCCTTTAAACCTCCCATTTAGTTTTGAGTTTCTGACGGTGACTTCCATGACCGTCGGTAATAGTGCTGTAACTGGCTGCGCACCAAGAAATGCCTCGCTTGAGCCCTATTTATATGGTAATCATATAAGTTCTCTTGAAGCTCCAGGTCTGTCAATCTGCCGATTAGTAAATTTAAGTAATTCTATATATTTTTTTATCCGATCAGTTCGTATTTTATTAAATTTTATGTCACCAGGTTGGTCTGATCCACATGTTTTGTGCAAATAAAACTATGTTATTTCACATTCTGGCCCAACGTTTCGCTAAAACATGTTTAGCTTCTTCAGAGGCGATTCCGTTTTATTGAATCTATCACAAACCATAAAATAACCATATAAAATCTATATACGCCACAAGATAATTCATCTCCCATACAAACTGAACATCGCATTCCGCTTANGTCCCTGTGACAGGGATTGTGTGCGTAATTTATCCTCAATGCTTTAATACCATTATTTGTCATTTCTCACTTAAAGCCACCATTACCGGTTGCCCCTTCAATGTGTCTGAAAGCAGTGCAAATAAAAGAGCATCTAACGGAGCAGTATTAAAAAAACGGATTCTCATGCTCACTGCTTGGAATTGCACTTAACGAGCTAAAATTATACAAATGTGTGTAGTAGCAGAAATATACTTATTCTAACCCCGAAAAATAAAAATACGTACAATTGTTTCATTTTAAATTTTAACGAAACTCTTCTTTTTGTAAAGCAGTGCGTGCAAAAAGCAACACTTAGACTACATATCTTCAATTGTGCTATTTTTTTGTTGTCTTTAATCTGTCTTTAATCTAAAAGATCTGCGAACAAATTACCGCAAATTAGTGGGTACTAGAGAGTTTAGGTCTTCGACTCGCACCGCATTGCAAAGACGGTGCAGCAGTACAATGAGTGTTCCACCATCTCATACTCTACTAGGCAGGAAGAGCAAATGGAGTTGTTATGTATGCCGGTCACTGGCAGGTGTTCGGCTCAACAAGTTGTCTGCCATCCCATTTATCTAATGAACGAATATGCGTAGATCTTCTGACATTTAGAGACAACGTGAAGCCCCTTTAAACCTCCCATTTAGTTTTGAGTTTCTGACGGTGACTTCCATGACCGTCGGTAATAGTGCTGTAACTGGCTGCGCACCAAGAAATGCCTCGCTTGAGCCCTATTTATATGGTAATCATATAAGTTCTCTTGAAGCTCCAGGTCTGTCAATCTGCCGATTAGTAAATTTAAGTAATTCTATATATTTTTTTATCCGATCAGTTCGTATTTTATTAAATTTTATGTCACCAGGTTGGTCTGATCCACATGTTTTGTGCAAATAAAACTATGTTATTTCACATTCTGGCCCAACGTTTCGCTAAAACATGTTTAGCTTCTTCAGAGGCGATTCCGTTTTATTGAATCTATCACAAACCATAAAATAACCATATAAAATCTATATACGCCACAAGATAATTCATCTCCCATACAAACTGAACATCGCATTCCGCTTATCTCTGGAACCGCTTATGTTATCGTCCAGAAATTTGACACAACTATTTATGCTATCCATACCGTATTTATGGTGAAAAGTGGTAGATAATGGAAAAGGGGGCGTAGTGCCGGCCATACAAACTGAACTTTTTGTATCGCTTATCTGTGTAAACGCTTATGCTAAACTTAGGGCGAAAAGTGATGAGGCACCTCCCATACAAAATGCCATTTTCACATCACTTATATCTGGAACCACTTATGATAAGGTTATGGAATTTGATACACCTACATACATCTATATACATGCAGAATGGCAGGATTCATTCAATTGGGAACCATTTGTGCAATGATCTTTGAAAGGAGCAGTGTGTTTGTCATGCGTTAGGTGGCGCAAGGATTGAGAGCTATCGTTAAAATGCCTATTTATGGTCAGTTTTACTACATCTTTGGAACTAATAATAGGAACATGAAATTTGGTGTAACTTGGTAACGCAATCGTGTGATGCAAAATTATTGTTCTTTAAGTCCAATCTTGGCAAAAACTAGTGTATAACCGCCGTTAGTGAAGGAAATACTATATTTTGTTTTACACCTTCGATTAGGACGAAAAGAAACAGGACTTTATGTAGATGTTGGCAATTTAGTGTTTAACCTTCTTGGCCCTCAGACCAACCTTAGGGCCATTTTGATAACACATGTAACGATCTCTTCCCTGTGGGTAAGTTCTCTAGTTCTGAACTGGTGCCCTTCTAGTACATTTAGACCCAGTACTGGTTCGCGATAAAGCTCTCGTGCATGCAAACAACTGGCGAATTTAAATGGCGATGTCCAAGAAGGTATCAATTGCCCCCGCTGCATCCCTTTTTCGATAGTTCCGAGCTAGACCTAAATTCTATAGTTCCGAACCAGTTCGAAAATCGACAGACGAAAGAAAAAAGTATCACGATTTTTCAATCTTTTTGGTTCATCCGTGGCGCGATTTTAAGTTATTTTGGAAGAAATGTGTTTTCAATTTGAAATTAAATTTGTTTGAATGTAGAAATGTANAATGTACGTTTACATACCTTTTGCTGTAGCTGAGTTTGCAGAGGTGCTCGCTGTTATTTCTTATATTCCAGACGGTCCCAAGATGTTGAAATGTTGACACAAATTCTAGTTTTGTA
>NW_016167819.1:0-20585 GCF_001687245.7 Rhagoletis zephyria
AAAAATGTTAAAGGGTGGCCTCTAATTTCGGCCAAAAACATTTTTTTTTGTTTTCTTGTGAGGCGATACGGCCTAATGTATGTTCAATATATGCATGTACATGTGTGTGAATGTGTGCATTTTTACTTGAATGCATGCGCAAACGATATTGCATCTGAAAACTTGTCATATTTGCTGCAGCTGCAACTGCGTATATGTAATATAGAACTTGAAGTCTTCTCTCCCTCGTTTTTAATAATCTTTTTCAACTGCGGTTATTGCTGTAGTCATAGTCGTCAGAGTACTCATACATACTACAAGTCGCAAAAGTCGCAATACATGAAGTTTCTTGATTTCAGTGAATGCATAAATATGATACACTTGTCTTCGGACTCGACTTGAGTACTTACCGAGTAGTATTTTTGCTTTGACTTTGCTGCGATTTGCATACAAATGCGAGAAACTGTGTTGCTGTTGTTGTTGCTTCTGCTATTGCTTGCTTTTGCTGATTCAACATCACTGAATATTCATAAAAGATGGCATGTACACAAAACTTATTGTAAGTACACACCAAGGCAAAGCGCGCGCTAAGTGGTGTGGGCGGCATTGGCAGCAGCAGCGGTAGCGGTAGCTGGGGAGGGTATGAGAGCCAGGTCAGATGAGATGAGAACCCTATTGAAATATCAATAACATTGCAGAGCTTTGAAACTGCATACTATACTATTCTTAAGGACAAGGCGGGCGGCAAAAGCGAAACGCAGTGGAGCAGTGGTGCAGCTAACGAGTCTGGTAGTAATGCAGCAGCTGCGCAGGCGTGGTGGTGCGGGAGGCAGCAGCTGTATTTATGCATATGTATGCAGTTACTAAAGGAATTGTAATAAAAGTCACGTCTTTGATTTACTTACTAGATTTCATTTCAATAAAAGCAGAAATAAAGAAAATTTACAAACACAAAAACTGATAATATTGATGACTAAGAAATAAGTAGGAACGTATGTACATTTAATAAGGGCAAGCGCATAAAGGCGACAGCGTGTGACTTCTCGCACGTTGTAATAATAGACAAAGGCAAGTAAATGAAAAAAATCTAGAAAAAAAGAGAAAACAGTTTAAGATTTCCAATGCAAAAAAAAACAAAAAAAAACAGAAAAATATATGTGGATTACTTTGGAAAGCGTCTCTATATCTAGCGCATGCGGATGCGCAATGATTCTCTACAAACAAGCCAGTACTTGCATGTGTAGTTGAGACATTTCTACAGTGTTCCACATAACTGAAAGCAACGCTTTTGAACTAAATTACTTATTTTGCGTATAAAAGTTGTTTACAGTGGAAAAAATATATCACAGCACAATTATTCTTGAACAAACTTAGTTTGAAAACCATATCTCAAAATTTTCATAAATTTTTTTAGATGGCAATCCCTCTTTAGCTACTTACCAAAAAACTGCTCCTCTCAACACAAATTTTAGGAACTTAATATTAATTTGTCAAAAAAATATTTTTCAAATTAAAATAATTTTTACGGAAAAATTTTAGGAAAAATTTCGAGCTTGAAATATGCACACCTATTTCGCTCTTAATTAATCGAAAACTGCAATTTATATCATATTTTTATTCACATAATTTACTTATATAGGCCTATGGCGCTCAAAGCGTTAAAGCAAGTTTGTTTGAGAAACAATTTTTTAATATGTTTTCATTATAAACTTTTAGCAAAAAAAAAATTTCCAAAATAAAGAAAATTGTTTTTTTCAAAATAAAATAAGTTTTACAGAAAAAAATATTAAGAAAGCTTTCGAGCTTGAAATCTGTACGCCTTTTTGGCTCACACTAAATCGGAAACTCCATATTTGTATTCATATCTTTTACTTATAACCGTATGGCGCTCATAGTGTTAAAGTATTCCTAAGCAAATTTGTTTTAGAAACTTAATTTTAGAATATTTTTTCACTATAAATTTCTAACAAAAAAATTAGTTTTACAAAATAAAAGTACTTTTTACAGAAAAAAAATATTAAGAAAAATTTGGAGCTTAAAAAACATACCCGCCTATTTGGCTCATGATTAATCGCCAACTGCATTTTAAATCATATTTTTATTCACCCCTAAGCAACGTAGTTTTAGAGATTTAATTTTTGAATATTTTTTCATTATGAATTTCTAAGAAGAAAATTAGTATTACAATATAAAAATAATTATTTTTTCTAAATGAAACAATTTTCATAGAAAAAAAAAATCCAGCTTGAAATCTGTACGCCTATTCGGCTCATAAATAATCTCAAACTGCAATTGAAATCATATTCTTATTCATATCTTTAACTTATAGGCTTATGGCGCTCAAAGGGTAAAATCCTTCTTAAGCAATTTTTGTTTAATAAATATTAACTTTATAATTTTTTATTTTCCAAAATACTCGCACCTTTCTTTCGATGCCATTAGTGTAATATTTTGAATTTTTATACTCCGCGAATGCGGCAACCATATTCATAAAACTCTATGTTTAAAACACTTCCAAACCCATATTTTAATGTTTTCTTAACCCCTTTTCATCAACGCAACAATTATAATTTTTTTTTATATCGTTTTTGGAGCTATTTATTTAGGATTATTTGAAAGCCAAATAAAGGCCGAAACATACAGATGCGTGCAACTAATTAGCAACGAAATTCAAAACGATATTGCTTGCAAATTATGTTTATTTATTTATTTTTAATAATTTTCATTTAAAATATAATTCAATCTATATCAATGAAAATTATTAAAAATAAATAAATAAACATAATTTGCAAGCAATATCGGTTTGAATTTCGTTGCTAATTAGTTGCACGCATCTGTATACGCTGACGGTAGCTCGATATGGGTACCTGGTCAAGGCACTGCTAAACGGCTATATCTCTGATCTGGTTCGCTTCTTTACCGCAAGCAGCATAAACCTCTCCCACACGAAATATTGGGCGACAAATCCTCAAGTCAAGAGGACGGGATGTCTTCAATGAAGCTTCACAGTGACAGAACAACAAAACTATGTTCAGCAAGCACCTATTGGAAGAATTTAGAGCCTCTTCCTAGGCGACGTCAGAAAACATCTGCATAAATTCACGAAGAAAATATAGAACTATGCATAACACCTGCTGAAACCGACACAATTCCACATTCACCGAGAGACTATCATCACCTATGGCAGGGACGAGTTCAACTAACACCCAGGGGAAAAGCATCAGCTGTATTTAGAGTCCTTATTTACTCTGTCACAATTACGATGTGGCTACGATATCTGGTTATATGTACTTCTACTTATACAGATTTCATCTCAATGTATCCAGCGTATGTGGGCATGTGACGGGTCGCGTCATGACACTAACCACCTCTTCACATATCCCCTTAAACCCAATCAACTAATAATACGTTCCTTTTGGTCCGCTCCACCGAATCAGTACGCTTTCTGGGCCTAACGGTAAGCTTGACGACAATGATTGAAAGATTTTCTGATCTAGGCGGGGCTAAGTAGCCACATTTTCTCTCCGTGTTCAGTACCATCTCGAGTCTCGAGAGGACAAAGCTAAGATAGCATAGTTTGTCTGACAGCGCTGAATTAGTACTAGGCTAAGACAGTTTATGGAGTCACATAGGTAGTTTTTAAGATAGGATAGATTGATAGGACGGTTAAGATAAAGAAACCCGGCACCATGGTTTTTTCTTTTTTTTAAATTCATCAGTGTATTAAGTAAAAGCACTGTTATGTAATCAGGACTTCATTCAGAGTTTTAAAGTTGGCCTAAGATCATCCTTAGTGGGTTTACTTACACATACTTATAATTTTCTACTAGCCAAAAGTAAATTTTTCCACGCGTGGCATTATTAAACCGCAGTTTTGGTAGGGTAGTATGGTAGTATGATAGTCAAATACTCGATCTTCTCTAAGGAAGATGTCACCTTTCCATGCAAAGGCCAAAACTGATGCTCTTTTTTCGGTTCCACAACCTTTATGGCAAGTTTGAAGCCTGTCTGATGCTAAATCTGCTAAACTTTGTAGTGAGGTAGATTAACTCTAAAGATTAATGGTTTTATGTTCCTATGATATGGAAAAGGTTTAGATCCAAATGGCGTGACAAGGCAAGAGCGCACCAATCTTTCTTTGCACAAGGAAGAAATTTTGCTATAGAAATTATGTTCAGGTGAAGGCTTTCGTTCGTAGATGAAGTTTCTATGCAGATGAATAAATATGTTCTGAAGTAAGAGTGATTTTACTTCAAGGATTACTCAAAATATTTTTTTAAATTCAAGGGTTGGTACCAAGTTTTTGAAGAACAACATTTTCAGAATATGTTTTGAATGGACACTAGAACAGAATATCACTCATTGGAAATCTGACGTAAGTGCATACCAGTGGGATGAGGACGTAAGGACTATTTGGGTACATATCTGACCGTTTGGCTGAATGATATACATATTATGTTTTACTAATAAAAGAAAGTCTAACTATGGTTCCAATTTCAAACATGTTTAGTGTAATTTTTGTGATTCAACATTACACACTGTGCGCATTTCTAAACTAAGCTAAACCAGTATAAGGTGAAAAATTGCGTTTTTATCTATGGACTGCTTCATACTAAATCAAGCAAATGCGCTGATATGTACTCACAATACACATAACTAATGCATATATGCATTCGTATATATGTATGTATGTCCAAGTATATGCATTACTAGTTTCTGGTTTCTAGCTTGGTTTCTATCGCTGATTGCGCGTCAGCTTGTCAACAAATCTTTTGCAATATCCCTACCACTAATTTTTTCGCATTTGTTTTTGTGTATAAACAATATATGTATTTACGTACATACGTACAAGAGTAGTTGCATATAAATATGCAGTTACCTGTTTGTTGGCATCTATATACATACATATGATAATTTATTTTCTCTTTTCTGTAATAAAACATGTTTTTCGCATTTTCTTTGAGGAAAATAGATGAAAAAAATTTATTTTACATATGTTTGAAAAGTTGATTCCGTCATCTTTCGGTGAAATTTGCATTGACCCAATGCGCGCGGCATTGAGAGTAGCTTAGCTTGCACGAATCGTAGCCATGGGAAACAATTTTGTGAACTGCAAACGAAATTATCAAAATTTAATAATTTCAGGTGGATAGAGATGGTTTTCAAAAGCGACAAGGGGAAAATATATGTAGCTGAAGAAGTGCACGAAAATCGGGAAAATCGGGTTTTAAAGAAAACTTTAGTTTGAACGATATTTAAATACCTTTATTTAATTTGATATACATATTGGCTATGAAGTTGTAAACTGTTTACTGTTCGGCGAGATTGGCCGGAATTCTCAAACGTCTTAAACAATTTTTTAGTCTTCACATAGCATAACTTTCAGGTGAAGGTTGACCCATAGTATGCAGTAGGGTGGTCCTTAAAATGTCGACATCTTAATTTTGTATGTTCTACGTACAAAATAAAGACATCCACAGAAATGTAAAGATTTTAAACAAAAAATTTAAATTTTTTAATCGCAAATATTGATACATTTGGCATATTAGTATATACATACATACATATATGTAATAAATAAATATCTCAGAGACCGCACTAATATGCAGTGTTGGAAAATAGAAATAATATAACACACTTTTTTTATAACCGAAATAAATTAAATTGGTTTCACAGTACATATTTTAGTATTCATGCCTGCGACCTAAATATTTAGAATTTTTTTGAAGTTTTATAATTCTGTACAGCAGAAAGACGATTTATCTCAAGGAAAAACATAGCGTTCGACGAACATAGAAAATAATTTACACTCTATGTAACTGTAAACTAACGTATTGGTCTTTCAGTATGGTCGTGAAACCTGTTGTCACATATGCGGCACTGGCCTGGTGGCCAAAAGCCACCTTGAGCATGACACACCACTTGATCTGTGTGGCCATCACAGGACCTATGCGTACCTGTCCAACGGATGCCCTCGCTATAATTACAGGCATTCCTCCTTTATCTATTCTGATAGAAAACGAGGCCTGCTGGAGCGCACTACGGCTGCCCAATGTAATCAGCATGAAGAGTGGCGATCTTTGGGGATCACTTGGAGATTCTCAAGCCTTTTCTGGATGATCCCGCTATCAAGCTCACATATATCATGCTACCGAAATTATCCATTGACAAGCCCTACAAGGTCAGAATTCCTGAAAGGGGCTGCTGTAAAGCGATAAGATCTATGATTGATAAGGGGTCCCAAGTATAGTATACCGATGGATCAAAGATGGAAGACGGGAGTACTGGGGCTGGCGTGCCCATGGTTCCTGAAAAGTCTGCCATTGGGCTCATACCCAAGCATATTCCAGGCTGAAGTCTTCGAAATCGAAGTTTGTGTTCGAGAATGTCTTCGGAGAAGGACAAACGGGGCCAGAATAAATATTATGTAGGTTAGTCAGGCAGCACTAAGGGCCTTAGACTCATTTAGAACGACATCAGTTGTAAAACTCTTCTGAATAGCCTATGAGCCCATAATAGAGTTACGCTGTGGTGCGTCCCTCGGCATAAAGGGTTTGAAGGCAACCAAAGGGCTAACTAGCTCGCAAAACGTGGAGCCCAAACGCGAATGCATGGTCCTGAGCATTTCTGCGCTACATCTAGTGGATACACTGTAGATCTGCTTAGGAGTTGGGAGGAATCTCAGACTGCTGCCCACTGGCGTAAGTCAAAGGGAATGAGAAAATTAAAGAAATTCATAACTCCTTCCAGGAGGAACTCAGAAAGACTCCGTGAACTCATCCGGGAGGGTCTTAGGACTCTTACAGGTTACCAGACAGGACACTGCAAGTTAAGGTACCATCTGAACAAAATGGGGCTTTCTGTAGGGACGGACTGCAGGTTCTGTGGGCTCGGGGAGGAAACCTCAGAGCACATTCTTTGTGACTGCCCGCATATCATGAATAGCAGACTGATGCACCTTGGGGAACGATTGTCTTCTCCATCCAAGATTTAGAACACGGCACTCTCCAATGTGCTTAATTTCTTGAATGGCCCAAGGTTGGAATGACTACAATTAGGGTTTAGCACAATAGATCTCTTAGGTCGCAGCGCGAGTATACCCGACGTACTACTAATAATAATAATAATAACTGCCAATTCCTGCCTGCATCCTTAGATTACTAACAGGGCTATTCGGGCAACTGTCTTTCCACTCCCACAGTTTTTTGAAAGCCAAAAGTTCTTTTCTTCTTAAAACAATAAAATCTAGAAAATAAAAGAAAATAGGACTTGCAAAAGAAGAACAAATTAAATTGAAAAAGAAAACAACATAACAATAATTTTCTAGAAATTAAATGATTTCTTTTTCCTTTTTAACAAAATATTCTAAAAATTAAAAAATATTTTTCTTTGTAAAAATAAACTCTAAAAATTAAAAGAAAATTAAATTAAGAAAGAACAAATTTAAATTAAAAAAACTATATATATAGCTTTCATAAAATTTAAAGAGATTAGAAAAAGAAAATGAAATTCAACAAAATAAAAAATAAAATGAAAATTAAGCAAAAATAAAAACATTTTTAAAACTTAAATGAAATTAAAAAAATATATTTTTATCTTTTTTAAGCAAAAATATCTAGACAAAAGAAAATGAAAGTAACAAAAGAACAAGTTATTTTTAGCAAACAACAACCGACGTCAATTCTCATATATATATATATATATATATATATACATATATATAAAGTTTTAATCAGGTTCCGATACAGACAAAGTTTTCGTGGGGCCTGGGGGTGTGATTTTGTAAATGATAGGGCAGGGTTAGTTGTGGCGCGATAAACCCTTGCATGTGCCTTCGGTTTTAGAAATGCATACCAGTACGCCAGAGTTTGTTCTTGCTAAAGCCACTCTCGTCGGCCCGTTGTCTTCGAGTATCTGGGATTTGTCATGTCAATAGGGACTCTCGAGTAGTAGTGGGCAAAGCCGAATTTTCCTTCTTATTACACATCATTCTCAAAAGAATTTCGTCTCTGGATACACCAAAAAATCTCAGATTTCAGAAGGTGTAGCCTGTGAACGCGTCAGCCTTTTACCCGTACCATTGACAGAAGAGAAGAGATTCCGCTGGCCATACAATATGATTTCTCCTGCAAAATTTTCGTCAGGAAATCAACCTTTACAACAACCATGCTTTAGTGCGGCTATATTCTCACACCTCCAGCACACAGGCCCGCTTCTTGCGTTTAAGCGCTTATTTTGACTTCTTTCGATCTTTCGTAATTTCAACCTTTTCATAAAGAGTTGTACAAATGACTCCTTGCCATGATCTATGTAGTAAAGCGAAAATTCGATTACCCAACCAAGTCGCAATCATCACAAAATACCCAGCAGCCGATTTATTAAGCAGCAAAAACGGAATTATATACACATGTATTGGAGCAAAGAAGAGAAAACTTTTCAATTGCAAAATTTCTTCCAACTCATCTAACTGCTTTTTTTATATTGTTTTAGTAATATCCAACCCAACAACAACTAACCAATCCCTAATCAGCTTGTCAGCGCCGTTTTTTCGAATAGCCTGTGAATATTGAGGCCACAGTGGTAAAACCACTTAAACCAAATACAAAACGTCAAGCTGGTAACGCTATCAACAACGAGCTACTTAGATGAAGAGCAATATTTATGCACATGTTTACATACATACATATGTGAGTTTCTACTTATGTAAGTATGTATGTATGTAGGCTCATGTGAGCATGCAACATTTTCAACTAGTGCTAACCTATTTCTCAGCAGCACTCACTCGTTGGATGTGGTACTTTCTTTTCCAAGACTTTGTGCCACACTATTGACACGATGCAGATTTGCTGCAGTATAATTTTGCTATTTTTTTCTTTAGCTGTGCTGGAAATTTTGCAACTGCTGTCGGTTTGTATACATATAGTCTGTTTTTCTCTATCTCTAATTGGCATAATGGAAATTTACTTTTTGAATGCAATCGCAGTGGAATTTCACAAATCAGTTTAACCTTCGAGTTGTGATTCGATACTAGCTGCAGTAAATTAGCTTTAATTTTAATTTATCAAAGCTAATCGATTTGGCTAAGCATTTAAGTGTGCGATCAGTGTCCCCATTCCGTTAGAGCAGCGAAGGGCAGAGAAAGCTTTTACTCTGCTCACGTCTATACAAAATATATAGAAAGCTTGAAAGAGCTTTGCCCGCGGGCAAGGTGGTGCATATCAGTGCCATCATATCGTAGCTATGACGAGAGACTTTCCAGCTTTAAATTACAAAGATAGAAAAGAAATTAGTTTGCGATAGAACTGTTGGCTTAACAGTCATTTAGAGAAATTTTAGAAAACTCAACTCGTGAGGTATTGAGATAAGACTGGGCAATTTTTGCATTTCTTATACAGCCAGCGTTACATGAGCGGGTTGAGAATTATAGACGAGTTAAAAACTAACAACAGCAAACCGAAATACTAACGACTTTTTGCTTATTTGAGACAAAATTATACAAATGCGGATCATCTTGCAATAAAGTTAAACATACCTTTGAAAAAATTTATCAAACTTTGAAAGTGGCAGGGACAAATGCAGAAGGAAGGCCATTAACTACGAAGTACAACCTCTGCGCCAGTCCTAATAAACTAGACCGCATTCGTTGTAAGGAGAGAGGAAAGAGAGGATTGTATAGATATGTATGTTCAAAGCATTACAACTTCTAGAAAATGAAAATTTCAGGGCTTAGCTAGACCCGATTCGGGTAGACTTGAAGTGTACTTTTCAGTCTTAATTACTATTTGAACAATAGTAAATAAAAAATTGCCAAAAATCAACGGTAAGTCCTAGCTACTTCAAACTCGGGCACTTTATGATACTAAAATTAAATGGGCTACCAAACTGCCTACTTAAAATCTTTCTAAGAAATATAATTAAAATGCTCGAAACTTGTACGAAAGTTTGTACTTTTTTTTAATGTTGCACAAATTTTGAAACTTTGATTTATATGGTTTTTGTTATAAAATGAACTATATTTTGATAAAGAAAAACTAGCAAATACCCGGCGTGCCTCGCTGTGACTTAAAAGTAGTTTTGTGTTATTACCACCTCCCAAAACTCGTATGGCCTCTTATGGAGGCATTCTTTATTTTTTGTGAATGTGGGTGTTAGTTATTATATTTTCGAAGGTATTTAGAAAGTATCGACTTTTTCATGGAAATTTAAATTACAGTCTTATAACTCCAGTCTACACTTTCTTCGAAGGTGTATTAGTACAATATTTGTTTAAAAAAATATTCAAAAATTTATATATATATATTTATCTTCCATAAAAAGCGGAAATCCAATTTTTTGTAATTTGAAAAAATCGGCCTACTATACAAATTGTACAGTA
The DNA here is from genome assembly GCF_001687245.7 of Rhagoletis zephyria. NCBI lineage: Eukaryota > Metazoa > Arthropoda > Insecta > Diptera > Tephritidae > Rhagoletis > Rhagoletis zephyria. The sequence continues at coordinate 10,355 of NW_016167819.1, forward strand.
GTAACTAATAGTTTTAGATGTTGGGAGAGGGGGTAAAAAAAAACCAAAAATATTTTGAGGCGCTGCGCAGCACTCCGCAAGTTGAATATATTTCTAAATCAAAGATTTCTCAAATACCTTCGTTTGATGTCCATGTTAGTTCATAAATTTATCTGAATTAAAAAATTCAAATGAGCGGCAACCCGCTTCAAAGATTATACGGCAGCAAACTTTTTAATCCTCCTTAGGTTGATACCCGTAATGTAATATTTTATTTATTTCATCAATATAATTGAATACAATTTTTCAAACAGGTGGCAACCCTCCTCAAAAATATTTTCGGCAGTAAACATTATAATAATAATAATAATAGATTGGCGCTTACACATATGTTAGTGTTTGGCCGAGCTTCTCCTCCGATTTGTGGCGTGCGCCTTGATGTTGTCACACAAAGCGGAGGGACCTACAGTTTTACGCCGACTCCGAACGGCGATTGTATTTTTATGAGAAGCTGTTTTTCATGGCAGAAATACACTCGGAGGTTTGCCATTGCCTGCCGAGGGACGACCGCTGTTAAGAAAAAACCTTTTTTCTATATTTTTGCGATGTTGCTTTGACCAGGGTTTGAACCCAGGCATTGTGGAGTGGAAGCGCGCACTGCTTACCACTACACCACAGCGGCCGTCAGTAAACATTAGTCTTTAGTTTTATACCCATATTGCCATGTTTAATTTTTCTTATCCTTCCTTTGACAGCCGTATTGCAATATTTACTTTTTCTTATCAATTATTAGTTGAAATGAAATTTTTAAACAGGTGGTAACTCTCACATTTTCGTTGCTCTATATTTTAAATCAGACCTCTAGCAATACATCGGGGAAACTGCATTAAATTCCATGCATTATTTTTTGAGTGATGTGCGTACAAACATGCAGACAGAACGACAAAAATTCTAAAAATTGTTGATTTGGCTTTGGTTGTTGTTAAAGCTTCCTTCTTATCGTATCTTTCGATGGCTGGAAACCAAAAGTAATGAGAGGCTTATTGATTAGGCCAAAGAGCTTATAATTCACTTGCGTTCTTAAAGTGTGTCAATAGTGATGTCAGTGCCGAATGGGCTAAATCTCGCGGACTCATGGCTGTCGTTAAGGTTCCCCCATAGGTTCCTTAAAGAAGTCCACCAGAACTTCCTTACCTGAAACTTAAACATTCAAAGTCCGATCTTGAATAATTCCCGGTTGGAGGCTAATTTACACGCCTGACGTTATTGGAAAAACATCTGATCGAAGCCTTAAGGCCAGAGAACTCCACAAACCACCAATCTGGTCTTGCCCAGAAACAAATTTTGAGGAAAACAAATTATCCTTACAATTCGGTCCAGTCCGCAGAAATAGGAATACGATTAGGCCTCGCGAACTCAAGGCTGCCGTCTACTTGTGGCAAAAGTTTCTCTAAGAAGTTTGCTTAGTCTTTTTAATATCGGACTAACATGTTTCAAGCCTTGTCTTGTATAATCTCCGGTTGGAAGTTAATTTACTCCGACTAGCTTTATTAAAGTAGCCTCAACTGGAAGATCTAAGCTCAGAGAGTTTCTCAGTTCCCTGGCGCGATTTGATATTGACCGTGTGAAAACTTAATGCATTTTTTCAGTAGAGATTTTTCGCGCTAAATTAAATGCCACTTCACGATGTAGGCAGACAGAGGTGGCGCAATCAGCAGTACCGCTACTTTTTTCTTGGCGAATTTGACAGAATCAGTTGATCGTGTGACGTCATTTTAGCAAACTGTTTGTATGTATGCAGAGATGTTTAATGTATGTAAATATGGCGACCTCCATGATTTGACAGTTAACACTCCTTCTCTCCTCCATCTCCAATTACTCTTTCCTATTCGTTGCTATCTTGACGTCATCACCCGCAGGAATGCACAATCTTGTATTCTATCATTCTTGATGCCACTTAATTCGCGCATTTAGTGATAGTTAAGCTCACCGAAGCGCTCAAATAAAAAAACTTGTTAGCTCACTTAACTCACTCATCATTTCCCTGCATATCGTTTCGAATGTGCATAGCATCATTAGCACCTCAGCGTGACCACCATATAACCATAACCTCCACATGCGTGCAAGATAAATAATTTTCACTATGATTTGTGCTTTGATTGAATTTCAAGGTAGTTTGTGTGTATATACCTACACATACATATGTACGTTTATGGTTGCAAGCGGTTCACAGCAATTTTCCATGCTTATTACAGTAAAACAATAGAAATCCACCGGCACCCCACCTACTCATTCACTCTCACCACTGCATATCCACAGAAATTTGCGCGCTGCAGCTCGTACTTGAGCGAACAAGCGCAATCCGACAGAACAATCGTGGTACAAATGGCATTCGGACTGCTGTACACGTTGCCTGCATTGAGATCTAGTACAGTGCTGGGTGTGAAAATTGATATGCGTTGTAATTAAATGAAATACTTAATGAATAGTGAAAAATGCGGGGGGGTCGGTCTTCGAATAAAATACATTAAAATACACTAGAGAAAGTGGGTCACCTACACGACCATGATTGAGTGTTACTGCAGTTTTTTAATAAAAAGTCACAAATTTGACATGCATAATGATTTGTTTTTAATATTTACAATATTTTTCAATCTAAATTATTTTTATTTTTTTATAAAAATATGGTTCATGCTTTAACAAAAACCACATAGATTCCAAAAAAATTGTATCTAAATTCGAGCTTTTTAACAAGAATTTTTATATAAGCCGTCAGAAAACAAAAAAAATTTAAAAAATCAATGCCATTTTTTAGCCGCTCAAAACTTGCACTTTTTTAAAAAAATTGTATAAGCCTGTTAAGTGTATACCAAAAAATGTTTTACAAATTCTTGTTAAAAAGCTCGAAATTTAGATATAAATTTGTGGAAATTTTCTAAATTCTGTATAAAGCTTGAAAGTGCGATTTATATGGTTGTTAAAGCATAAAGTTTTTTATAAAAAAATAACAAACAAAAATTTAGCATGAAACCATTCTAAATATTAAAAAAACACAATTTAACCACTTTTGACCGCCAGTGTACATAAATGATCTCGCTACGACGTTTGGCCAAACCTACTTTAAAGCCCACCACTGTATATTACACTGAGCCAAAAGCACAATGGTTTTTTCAATCAAGTTATGGTTTGATTTTTTTTATGGTCAATGAGCCAATTGTAAGAAATGTGATTCAAGTTGAACATTTGAGAATAAATTCGTATGTATTGTAGTGGCTGAATGAGCAGAGGTGTTTGCTGTTATTTGTTGGATTCTAGCATTACGAATGTCGTCAGCGCGATACATAATTTTTATTTTTTTCTGTTTTTGGTTTTTCGTAATTACGAAAAAGCCTCTGTGAAGTGCAGAGCCAAATCAAACGACGAAGAAAATTGATTCAACTTGAGCATTTGAAGACACATTTATAATGCGGCTGTAGCTGAGCGTGTAGAGATGCTTGCTGTTATTTGCTAATATCGCCAGAGCCAACATGTTAAAATTATCATAACAATTTTTGTTTTGTATCTCAGAATTATGAAAAAGCATCTGTGTGCAGTGTGGAACATAAACGTATTCAAACGAAAAATCACCAATCAAAAATTTGGTTAATGTAAACATAATTGTGGGTAATATTACCAAATCATTGTTGAAAATATCACCCAAGGCATTGTTCATATTAACCAAAAATCACGTTGATTCCTTTTCAAGTTTGAATTTGGCAATATCAACCAATTTTTTGTTGATTTTTCCCTCAGTGTAGAAAATATCAGATTTTATACGTAGATATATCCTCAATCACCTTCACTCGCTTCAACAATTGAATGGAAGCTCATTTTTGATGCTTTCGCGAATGAATTTTGCCGCTTTTGCATTTGCTCTAAGCTGGCATGAATTTTCGCGCGAGCAATCGCCCGCCTGCTGCGCTTAGCAACTACAATAAGGTATGCATAACGGTATTGCGGTTGTGCTTTGTTGGTGTAACGTTTTAGTGGCTTTGGATTTGCTCCAAGCGGCATAACAATACCGGGTAGTGCAGGTGGGGGAGAGAGTACTGCTAAAAGAGCGAGTAGCTTGTTTACCGCTGACAGGCAGTCGGGTAACAGCAGCAACAGTGAATGTGCATTTCACTTAAATGCATTTAATTTGGCAGTAGCTGGAGGCTAAACCGGCGACCGCAGCTACTATGCACAATTGTTGTGCTGGCTGCTAGTTATGGCCACGCTGTTATCACTCAACAAACAGGCGACCGACTACGGAAAATAAGTAAATACGTAGTATACAATCACCCATACACCCAAAAGTATGCTTTGACCCAACGGCTGCAGCGTCTGAGTGGCTGAATTTTTCTTTTAAAGATTATGCTTTCTCGTGCGATTTTGGTAGAAAATATATATATATATTTTTTTATTATTAGATTTATAGATCTTTTATATTTTATTGAAATTTCTTTTGGCTTGCATTTTGCATCCTCTCATCACTGTTGTTGTTTTCAACGCCTTTTCCACTCAGCATGAAAAAGATTATTTTTCAGGGCAACTGCAGTAACAGCCTTAGAAATATGCATAAATTCATTACTTACTGCCACGGACAACAAAAATATTTATGTTTGTAAGTAAGCAAATGCCAGCAACAATTATCGGTAGCAGTTGGCGAAAATCCGCGAAAATTGTGCAAAAACTTTTAAAATTACTTTTTATTTGTCTTTTTGCATGCGGCTCACTCGCTAACGCTTCTTAGATACTGCGGCGTATTGGCACACATTTATTGGGTGGCCTTTCAAAATTGCTTCTTCTTAGCTTTTCAATACTTTTTTGTGCATAGATTTTCTTTTAATTTAATATTTTTTTGCTCTTATTTTAAAATGTTTTCATTTTTCTTTGTATAAAATCTGGAGCTTAAGCTTATTTTTAGCCGCTTTATATCTGCTGTAAACACTTGCATTTTGAGTGCAAATTAAAATTGAAGCTCTGAAATTTCGTATCCTCGCACGTTTGAACAATATTTGGAATTTTTGCTTGCTAGAAATTGTTAAGCGTTTGCAATTAAGTTTGTGATAAAAGTTTTCTAATATGCATTTTGCTGTTTTAGTGAAATACAGTTGAGCTTTTGGTTGTTTGGTATGGTCTCCAATTAAAATATTATTGCCATTGGCTTTATGTGACTTACGTTTTAGCTAGAAATTTAAGAGGAAATATAAATTCTAACATAAAGTTTGAACAACTATAAAGTCAGTTTAAAAACTAATGAATATAAAAATAATGGATATTGAATAAAATAAATCGAATTCAAACTAATTGTATTAATATATAAATGTGATATTTTTCAAAAATTCAAATCAAATCATTTGTTAAATAAAATATTACAACAGTATAGCTGCCAAACGAAAGGTGTTCTAAAACGATTTTATTCGAAAATATTTTTTAAGGCAGTTGCCACCTGCTTAAAAAGCTAAAATAAGTTAATTAATAAATGAAAAAAATATTACAATAGTGTAGCTGTCAAACGGAAGGAGTTCAAAAACGATTTCCTTCAAAAACATTATTCAAGAGGGTTGCCACCTGTTCAAAAAGTAGAAATCAATTTAATTTTGAAGTTAAACGAAATATTGAAATATAGCTATCAAACAAGAGATGTTTAAGAAAGCTTTATTTAAAAAATAATAATTTTAGAGGGAGTAACCACCGGTTAATAAATTAAAAGCCCATTTAATAAACCAGTTAAAAAAATATTTTAATACGGTTATCAAACGCGGGATCATCAAGAATGCTTCAAAAATATTTTTAAAGGCAGCTGCCGCCGCTTTATAAGTAAAAAATTAAATTAATTTATAAGTCAAATAAAATATTTTAATGAGGGTAACAGACGAGAGAGATTCACGAAAGCTGTATCTATTTCGAAAATATTTTTGCCAAATATTATAAAATACTACTAATATTATAAACATGAAACTTTGCGATTAAAGCATATTTCTTTGAAAACGTCGTGCCATCGAAATTTTACAATATTTAAAAAGCCAAATACAGTTTAATTAATAAGTTGATAAAGTACTACAATATGGGTGGCAAACGAATGAGGGTTAAGAAAGCTTTATTTGAAAATTTGTTGAAGACGGTTGCCACCTGTTTAAAATCAATTGTCATTTTTCTCATAAGTTAAACAAAGTACTAAGTGATAAAGTTTTGTTCCGAAAATATTTGTAACCACCCGTTAAAAAGTAAAATTAAATTTAATCAAGAAGTAAAATAAAATATTACAGAATGATGTCAAGTCAAACAAAAGATGTTTCAAATGTCATTATTTTGAAAATATTTTTATGTCTGCATGTTTAAAAGTCTAATAAAATTTACTCGGTTAGTTTAGAACGAAATTGCGCGACCTAAAGCCTGGTTAGTAAGTGAGGAGAAAGTATTCAGAAGATTCCAACTCAGCGTCCTTTAGGCAGTTGCGGTAGATATTTAGTCTCGCCGCGTGAATACCTAACGCAAAGTTTTCTCTTAAAACACCCACCAGAACTGATAATTGCTGCTTTGCGAATCCATGAAAATCCCTTGAACGCGTCCGGTCCACCCTCGGCCACGAAGCGCTGAGCTCACACGAATCCCATCTGTACAAGAGTAGTCCGCATGTTGTCAACGGTACTCTTCCTCTCTTTTCTCGGCGAGACCTACGTGAGGTTGCCTTTCTTGGTCAGTGATATGCAAAGCAATTTCCTTCACTATGGCTGACTAGGAAAAAATTACACGCAACTGAAAGAGAGATAAGGTATTCCCCCGAATAGCTAAGAGCCAATAAAAAGCGAACCCAAGACCCTGCTAGCCGCTGGCCTGCAAAAGACTTCTTCCCCTATCCTTCTGCCAAGTTGCGACCCATCCGTGCAAAAATTCACAGACATCTCCTTTCAAATACAGCCTCCCGCCCATTCAACCCTAGAAGGGATATGTGTGGAGAAAGAGCTCCAGCTTTTCAGTGCCAGTTTAAACTTAGATGACGTAAACTGCGTTTATATTGAATAGTTGGCAGAAATTTCATTGGCTAATCTTGGTTTAAACCAGCCAGCTCGAGCGTTTACACGAAGTTTAAACTTCAGCCGTGCATTGAAAACTGGCCTCCGACCGCAGCTCTGCTGCAGCAGTCTTATTTACGATGTCGACGATTGCCATCTTAAGCACAATAAGTGCTAGAGTGGAATTGATCGCTCCAGTTTTCTGACCAGCGTAGTAAATTCCATAAACATTCTGATCCTAACTATGGTTTCATAGAGCTAGGAAATAATCTTACGAGAGAGAACCCATCTCTTACCCCTCGGTGCAGTCGAGTTCCTATATTTTTCGCTCTCTTCTTAAAGATAGGCTTTCACGATACATAATCTAAGTACATACTTGCTTCGTGTCAAAAAATGTTAGGCAAACTTACCCAATAGGGCGAATAAGCACGTCAGGTATCATATACTTCCTAGTGAATGAGATGAGTTCTTTTTAGACTACCTATGTAGTCTCTAGCTTCAAGTACCCTTAGGTTCATAAAGGTGATCGCCACCATAGGCTGCTTTTACTAAAGAAGGGGTGAATAAACTACTGGAGAAAATGTGACGCAAACTATTTTTCAAAGGTCACATTGGTGGATGTTTACGAGGCTCCCAACCCCGTAGGTGCGAAACGACTAAGATTAGCAAAGGCATCACCAACCGGTGCCGCTCGGTTTGGTACTTGACGTCTGACGCAAACTACGAGGAAACGGTATAAGCCTAGGTCCGTTTCTACGGCATCTGCCAACTTGGTTAATGGTGGAATATCCGAGATTTCGCTTGATTTCGGACTATATGAGCAGCCATCTTGCAGCAAGGACGACTCTTAAATTATATCTGCTGTCACTGGTAACGGAGAGTCCGGATAAGATACGAATAACTCCAAGCTATAAGAAACATTTTTCTTGTATGATCTCAGACGCCAGCGCCAATAGGTACGCAGAGGGTTACGATATTACGAATATTGTTGAAATTCGCTGGCCTAGTCAGCTGTAAAACTTTGAACGCATTTTACCATGAAAAATTTCGTTTTCATAAAAACATCTGCATAATTTTTCTCATGCTTTGCCAACCGCAAATCTACTTACGGTAATTAAAATTCAAAAAACCGAATCAAGAAAATTTACGCTCAAATGCAATTGCATAAAAATCTATACGACTGCAAACTCTTTGAAGGCACACAAAAACAACACGCCAAAGCAAGCATTGGGGAAATGCGTTTTCGATTATGCAAATGCTAGAAAAAATAATAATATTATTGGCAATTTAGGAAATACAAATTTAACATAAATTTGTAGCACTCGAAAGGGAGCTACAACTTAGCATGTAGTAGATACAAATCCAAATGCTAAATAATAATACCATAAAAAGAAAATTACAGAAAATCGACGGAAAAGTGGAATATTGCCAATGCAATCGTCGTCGTAAATTCTCATACGCATCGCAAAGCAGCAACTAAAGTACAGCAAGGATTCGAGACTCGAGAGAGTACTGAGAGCACGACAGGCAGAGGCAGGCAGGCACGCAGACAGGCAATGATATCCGCAAAAAGTTACTACTCGATAGTATTAAAATTTGTGAAAAATATAACTAACAGCTAGCAATGCACTGAAAATATCAAAATTGTTGCTTTGGTCCATACGAGAGAAGCTGCTGAAGGCAGGAGAAGGTAGGGGAGAGTTGGTGTGAGTGTGTTTACGTAAACCGAATTGGCAAGGCAAGCGCGAGGCTAGACCGATACGCAAACAATAAAGCAATAAGCCATGAAAATGGTCAATGATGCGAGAAAACTTATTTCCAATTTAATCCAGTTACAGTTACAACGGAAATGACCGGATGGCCATTCACTGGACAAAAGGGGCTAGCCGGCAGCAACAACAGCAGGCGCTGCAAGGGGAGTGTGGGTCATCTTGCCGTAAGCAAGAGAATTCTGTTGCGATTATTGTACAAATGATATGCTTATACTTATCTATGTACATGTGTGCATTAGGGTGCATCAATCACCATATAAAAAAAAAACAATTTTTCAATAGCAATTATAAAATTTATTATATTTTGAGACTTTCGCCTAAATATTTTGGACCATATGAAAATATCCCCAAAAATCGGTTTTTTTAATAAAATTTGTTTTTCAAAATATTTTTTTTTCTTCAAAAAATCACCTCATGATAGCCGAGTTAAAGCTTAAAAGGTCTGCATAAAAATGTTAGAAAAAAATTTCATACACGGAACTAAAATAATTGGAGGTATTTACAAATCGGGCTAACGGACGCCGTAACTAACTACTTTTGAAGGGCGATGGCCACAAAAGAAGTGAGAACTGGTTTCCTCTGCATTAAACTTCACCTACCTTGTAGCTAACTACTTTTGAACATAAAATATAAATAAAAAAGATTTATTATTATTATTATTGTTCACATGTTCTTTTGTAGGTGGTCCAATATTTGAATTCCAACAGACATAACATCAAAATGATAATATAAAATTTCGACCTTTATTTTATTTGTCCTGAATTCGAAAAAGCATCTGCGAAGTGCAGAAAAAAAAAGTGTTTTCAAAGTAATTTTTTTTTTTTTGTATGGGGATATTTAAATCGAAGCTTGTTTAGAGAAGATAAACTCGCGCTAATGTCTGCATGACTTCTGCACGACTTCACAACTCACAAGTTGTTTATTTTTTATCCATTTATAATTTTTTCCTGCTGGGTGTGTTCTGATTTGTGCCTGTGGCTGTCCGTGTGTGCGAATGGCTTCTAGGGGGTTCCACCTCCACTACGGCTACTGCTACTGCCATGCTTGGACTTATCAACGAGCAAGTTTTGCATTGCTTCACTGCAGGCAAATAATGGTGTTTTGTGCGTGTTGATAAAATTACAGTGCACCGGCGAGCCGCTGCTTTGCTCTTCGTTGTTGTTGGGTATTGGACGAACGGTGCCAGCNTATAATTTTTTCCTGCTGGGTGTGTTCTGATTTGTGCCTGTGGCTGTCCGTGTGTGCGAATGGCTTCTAGGGGGTTCCACCTCCACTACGGCTACTGCTACTGCCATGCTTGGACTTATCAACGAGCAAGTTTTGCATTGCTTCACTGCAGGCAAATAATGGTGTTTTGTGCGTGTTGATAAAATTACAGTGCACCGGCGAGCCGCTGCTTTGCTCTTCGTTGTTGTTGGGTATTGGACGAACGGTGCCAGC
>NW_016167820.1:0-2168 GCF_001687245.7 Rhagoletis zephyria
TTGGCCCTTTAATTTTTTTAGTGTTCAAGGACCCGGGGTCCTTTACTTCCATATTAAATTTTTAGCAGGGGCAACCTACTTAAAAAATACTTGCGAAATATATCGGTTTGGAAACCCTTTTATTTTGACACCCATATTTTTTTTTATATTTTATTTAACTTATTAATTGGTTTACTTTGAAAAGGTGGCAACTCTCTTTGAAAATCGGGATGTATCAGGTGTCAGCCCCATAAATTCCATTGAGATCCGTTCAATGGTTTAAGCGTGAAAGAGCTACAAACATACACACTCACACACTCACTGACTCATTCGCAAATATAATATAAAAATAATATTTAATAAATTACTGTAAGTCCTGAAAAATTTAGAAAATTGTCAAAAGATAAATTAATTTCAACGCGTTTCACAGCCACATGCCAGATGATGCGACCGGAAACCAAAAAGAAAAGACCTCAAAATTTCCGAAAAATCCCCAAAGTCCCAACACCATTTAGGCAGCTCTCTAATATGCATATATGTAGTACTGTGAGTACATGGGCTTGGTAAAAGCGGAAGCAAGCAGCAAAAAAATAATAAAACCAACTACAACTTACAATTTCCTATCACACTTACGAATGTCCTTAATATACATACATTCATTCAAGCATACGTAGCGGGTAAATTTCCAAAACAACCCAAAATTAGTTTTACCATAGTTTTTATTAGCTCCTTTTTCGGGTTTCGGAAATTTGTCACTTTTCATCTAATCGAATTATTTGCACCACTTCCGTTTTTATTTGTCCAACTTTCCAACTACGTTCCATCAACTCCCATAAGTTTTCATATCATAGACAAGCGCACACTCAAACACACAAGGCATGCTAGCAAACGACCGAATACGCGCTCAACGACTGCTCGTAACCATCGCAAATAATGTGTTGGCTCTATTGCAGTGACAGCGCAGTTAGCAATCAGCAATAAACTCTAATGTTGTATAGAGTCTATAATTCACAATTAGTGCATAAAAGCTATACCCCTTATACCGTTATACAAAACTGGGTTTGCGCTCATTTCATGTGTGTATGTTGTATTGTGTTTGTTTGTTTTTAACTCTTCGCTATTTATGTATATGCAACAGGATGCGTACTCCATGGCGTATGAGTGACGCAATGAAGTTAAGTTTATTGGGAAAGAAGAGGAAAAAGAAATCTTGCAAGGGAGAGGGCAGTTTTGGGGAATGTGCTATGTATACACTCGCAAAAAATCGATTTTTTAGATTTTATACAACGGAAATTATGAATTTCTTTTAAAACATTGACATACAATAGTGGACAAAAAGACTTTAAACCAATGCGATATTATCAAATCATATTATGTTATACAGATAAGGACATTATTCATCCGCTGGGAAAAAATTTTCTTTTATTTTATTAAGACGGCTGTTGATAAATCGGTAATTGTAAGAAATACAAACTGTGTGACCAAATTTGTCTGTACGGTCTCAAACCTTTAATACACGCAAAATTAGTGCAAAAAAACTGATTGCGTGTGGTCCCTACGTGAGGAATAAGTTAAACTCATAATAAAAAATTTTAGAAAGGAAAAAGGCTGCGAAATATTTTTTCATACATATATTTGGTAGGTTGGTATCGAAATTCTGGTACTACAGAATTCGGAACACGATATTCTGCTTAACAAAATTCTGCTTCTCAAAATTCCTTTTTTTGAAAATTCTGCTTTTGACAATTTGTATACTTTTCGCTAAGTATAACAGATTTTTAGATCGTTTAGAATGTGTTTCCCAAATGTAGATTTAAGATTAAGGCCTGTGCCAATTGATACAAAAGATGGAATGTTGACGATTCAAAAAAGGAACAGTCCAGCGCCTTCGTCTTGGTCTGCAGGCTGTATCGGAGATACAGCCGCTAAATTTAAACGTAGAATACGTGGTATGGTTAAGAGCATATCCAAGTAAAAAAACAAAAGCACACACTAAGCAAAAAATATCGATAACAAAAGCGATAATAATATCGGTAGCAAAATCGATAAAAACATCGATAAAGAAATCGATGAAAATATTGATATCAAAATCGAAAAAATATCGAAAGCAAAATCGATAGCAAAATCGATAACAATACTGATTACAAAATCGATTACAAAATCTATCAAAATATCGATTACAAAATCGA
>NW_016167820.1:3126-20583 GCF_001687245.7 Rhagoletis zephyria
TTTTTATTTGTGTCAAACTGAAACTTTTTTTCCAATAATAAACGGTTAGCTGACTCACGTCTACACCAAGTTCATAAAATTAATTGAAAACTTGTATCAACCAAAGCATTATTTATATTTGCTCAACAATGATTTTATTCAACTAACAATATTGTCCACTCAAGGTAGTCGTTTTGTAATTATTAACAAATATACATTTGTCCCAACTAGAAGGCTCAAGTAAATTGCAGACTTTCGTGAACTAGATATTTATTTCGCCATATCCAACTATGCCACTTGGTCACTATAACCAAATCTTGGTTATTATAACTAAACCTTTTTCTGAGTGTAGGAACGATGTCGATAAAAAAATTGACCCGCCCTACTATATATGTATTATTTGGTATTTGCAAAAGGAGTATGTATATCGAAAAATTCCTAATAGCAATCGATGATTTGACAAGGCACGTTTTTGGTCATATATCGTGTACATAAACACGCATTTATGTATATACATATACATATACGCAAAAACACAAGCATATGCACATTCATGGGTAATCTTTCGCTTTTAGTCAAATTTATTTATGTTCGGAAACGTTGATTGAACGGTAAACCGTAAATCGAAAGTCGAGATGCAAAATTTCTAAATTTATAACCCCAACACCGCAGTAAAACCTGAAAATACGCAGTCACTGGCCTCAAGGATAGCACTGTTGTTGATTTTATTGATGTTTGTTAGAATATTGTGGATTGGTTAGCAGTTGTGCCAACAGCCGATGTTGCAAATTCTTGTTGCTTGCACTTTTATGTACACATATATATGTATGTACATTAGGGTGGTCCATGTGAAAAACTAAAGTCGTAATTTTTATGCTCTCACCCCCTAGGATTGTTCTATACTGAAAAAATATACCCCTATTTTTTTATTTTGAATTCAAAAAATATTTAGAGGTCGCTCAAAGCGCCCAAAGTTTTCCATGTATTTTATACAGAATAGTTAAAAATTAATATTTCTTACCAGAAAACTCTGCTTATCTTCAAAAGATTCCCAATAATAGTACCCAATTGTTTATTTAACCATTTTTTCATCGCAACTATAATTTATAGGTCCGCCAAAAACCCACAAAAACCCCGAAAAATGCAATGGGGCGACCAATAAAAAAACGTTAGTTTTAAAAAATGGTTAAATAAATAATTGGGTATTATTATTAAAAGCCTCCTGAAGATAACCAGAGTTTTCCGATCGAAAAATATTGATTTTAAGAATTCTGTACCATTTCTACGGGAAGTTGTTTTTCTCCCATATAGAAATACATGGAACACTTTGAGCGCTTTTTTGCTTTTTTTCTATATAGAACAATCCTAGGGGGTGAGAGCATTACAATTCTGACTTTACTGTTTTTGGACCCTAATGTACATATATTCCCGTTAAAAAAAAATAGCTTTTGATAAAAAATAACCCACTTGTAGTTAACTTTTTTCGGGATTTCTATAAAATATATAACTTGTAGTTAGCTACAAAAAGCTAACTTGAAACTAGTTGACAAGTAATGCAGGAGATGGTTTTATTTAAACGCGTTTCTGTTTAAATATTCTGCACTTCGCAAATTCTTTTTCGAATTGAGGTCAAATAAAAGGAAGATCGAAATTTTATTATTATCATTTTGAAACTATGTCTGACGGAGTTCAAATATGGGACCACCTGCAGCACAATATATAAACAAATATGTATGAAATGTAGTAAAATAAAATACAAATATTTTGTTTTTCCTATTGATATTTTATTTCCAAAAGTAGTTAGTTATAAGTTAGTTACAGCAAATACAGAGGTAACCCCTTGACTATTTCGCGGCCATCGCCATAGAAATATAGTCAGCCTTCGTCAAAGAAAATATACAAAAAATAGTGACGTTTAGCTCCTTCCTAATTAACTTAAAGTTAGCTTACAGTTAGTGGCCGCTATGGTATAGTGGTAAGCTGTGCGCGCTTCCACTTCGCAGCGCCTGCGTTCCAGCCCTGGTCAAAGCAACATCGCAAAAAAATTTAGAAAAAAGGGTTTTTTCTTAACAGCGGTCGCCCCTCTGCAGTCAATGGCAAACCACCGAGTATATTTCTGCCATGAAAAACGGCTTCTCATTAAAATACAATCACCGTTCGGAGTCGGCGTAAAACTATAGGCCCATGGAAATGGCATCGCATTTGACTAGGTGGTTTAGAGGTGTTCCTTTAGTCGAATCGCAGAAGCGTAAGGGATCCTTTTACTAGATACCTACTTTGTCCAAGTGATCCATTAAGAATGCCTGTGACGTCGATTGATTAGAAGTTCAAGTATTTGGAAGCTATATTTCCAACTAAACACTTTGCCTGGCGTAGTCCTTATTATTCTGTTATTGCTCTTCATTCATTGCCGAGCTTTCTTTGATCTTATTTGAACCTATTGCCAGGAAGAGCTCAGGACCAATTAGATTTGTGACCGCCGCTCCACGGGATGGTCTTTAAGCTTTCTCATTTCTCTATATTCGCTTTTGACCTGATTGAGTTTCTTATTGCACTTTAAAACTGTCGATCATGTCACTTGGATATCACTGTAGACGGCATTTTCAAAATTTGGAAGGCCCAATGCTTCTCTGCACAATTAAATTCTGAACTTATTCTCACTTACTATTGCAATTATTCATCTTCTTCTTGTTACGGTTACCAAAGAGAGATTGCAGTGTTATCACCGTGTTTATTAAGGGACATATCCTGGTGACAGCTCATGCACAGACAATGTATAGCACTAGCGTGGACTGTTGCAGGAAATATCGTAAGCGGTAGACTAGGGAAACCCTGGAGCATCTTTACTGCCGATATCCTGCACTGTCACAAACACAACAAAAATGCTTGGGAGCCTACCAATTTGAGAAGTTAGAGGACATCTCAAACGTAGAGCCGAAATTTCTACTGAAATTCGCGACAATCGTTGTCATCCTTTGTGACGTCTACCTACCTACCTACCAGTCAGTGTGCCACTCAACGCCGCACAGTGCAGCTGAAATCCAAAAGTGCGGCCAAATTTGGCAAAAAAAAAAAGTTTCTAGATAGAGCTTTTTCTTCATTCATGTACAGGGATTCTCCAAGAAGCGAAAACCGTTCAAAGTAACGGTGTGCCCCCCCCCCAAGTCCCATCTTTATTTTCACTATGTAGTGCTAGTGAAATTTGAAATGCACTACCACAAAACGTATAGTCGTAGTGAAATATGAAATGCACTACCACTAAAGCCCTGTGCTAGTGAAAATTAAGATTTAGAGCACGTTGATCAACCCTGGTTGGTTTACGTTATTTACGTAGTGAGTTACCCTAATGCATATGTATGTATTTTTCGTTAATCGTATTGATTTGCAATAAACTCGTATATGAAATATGCACTCTTTATTATACATATTTAATACTTTCCGAAAGAGCTTATCAAAAAATAACACATATTAGTTGCACATATCTACACATTTTTGTTAGCTCATTCGATTATCATATATCTCTGTGTGGCTTAGCTGTGCTGATTCATAATACATATTTATTTGGGTTATTTGATGACGCTATGAAATGGACAACCACTGGCCGATTGTCTGCTGTTTATATATATATATACATACATTTAAGCGGTAAGCTTATATATTATTATATTTTGTGTGCAGAGAAGCGTATATACTTAAAGTTTATTAGCCTATTTTTATGTTTGTTCTTTCATAAGCTTATAAATTTGCAGGATAATCGTATAGCGATGCCATAAATATTTGCAAATATTGTGAATAAATATTAGACAAATAGGTAGTATCGTGGTTGGCAGTAGCCTTTGAGCTGAATTTGAAATGTCGCTAAGCATTTTATTTACGCATGTATGCACATACGTACATATATGCGTTAGATATGTATCTCTAAGTTTTTAGAAAAAAATGCGTTAGACGCCATAAATTATTTGTCTTAAAATTCGAATAAAACGAAAATAATTGTGCAGGGTCAACAAGTTTTCTTCTTATGGGAAAAAATTGGCATATCGTTGCCTTAATATAGAAAGGCCCTATCTGACATCGTCGCTGATTTACAAAAAGTCGTAACTAACTAAAAATCGAAAATTTACGTTTTAATTGATCATGATGCATTTGATCGAATTATGTGGCCTCACATCGTTTTATGCAATAAAAGATTTTAGTTAGTTACGGCTTTGTGCATTTCAGCGACGATGTGAGATAGGGCCTTTCTATATTAAGGCAACGATATGTCGTTAGAAATTTGCTTAACCACAAAAAGTATGGGCCGCCGTTATTTTATTCTTTTTTTTTATAATTAACTCAAAATTTATCTTTTTTTGCATTGCAACTAATCACTGCTTATCAATGAGAACTAAAATGAATTTAGTTTCACAAAAATGTACTCCAAGTTCATGTGCATTTCATGTGCAGGTCATATGTAAAGTTTCTTATAGTACATATTTTCCGTTTATAAAACTGCAAGTTGAACATTGGGGTTTTAAGTGGTATTTAAAAATCTTGTATATAAATAGGCGAACATAATTTCTTGCACCCCTTTTACTGCTAAACTATACTTTTAAGGTATAGAGAATTATATGTATATCATTAGAAAGGTATTTCGATGCTGATGTGCATAGTGTAACTCAAAATTCAAATTAGTTTGTAATAAAGCGCAAAAATCAATTCAAAGGTGACACCAATACAAATACCATACATGTACATGGTTAAGGCGGAAATGTCCCTTAAATGTATGCTTTAATTTTGATAGTGAATTAAAGAAACATGCTAAGCAGCAGTTTAGGAATAAGATGTATGTATGTATGTACATTAATAGATTAGACTCAAACAAGCAAGAAGGTAAAGTTGAGTATGTAGAAGAAGAAAGGGATAAAGGCAAAGATTAAAAAAAAAAAGAAACAAGAAACCTAAAAACAAAGACAAAGAGGAAGGCAAATTTAAATACTTAATATAATGATAATGGTGGATTATGTTAAGTTATTGTATGCTATGTTATGTTATGTTATGGTACGTGCTAAGTTCAACTTCCCTCCGCTCAACTCAGCCCCAACTAATATTATGTCACCTCAACTCACTCAACTCAACTCTACTCCTTTTAATTTTAGTGGTTGGATTTCAACCGCTGGGCGAACACCAGCAATAGGTCTGCTTTCATATTGGCCTCAATCGAGCACCAGATCTCACTTCTATTCGCAGAAAATTTGTCTCGACAATCCTCAAAAATCGAATCATTGATGGCGCATAGCACCAGGCTGCGGTATAGCCAAACTCATGTGGACTATTCTGAATAATGTGGATAATTTCTAAATAAAACTTTTGTCCGTGAATATGGGAAATTCTAAGGACCCATAAGTATGCTGTGATATATTATGTAATTACATACATATACATACCTACAAGTACATACATCTATTCAGCAGCAAAAACGGCATATTATTTAATTTATATAAAAGCACATAAATATCTATACTTATGTATATACTATGTATGGCTTAGTAAAACAAATAAATCACAAAATAATTAACAAAATAGATAAACATGAAATCGTGTCGTTTCCGTACGCCTCAGTTCATCTCACGACTTATGTCTTAGTGATCCCAATCAAATCCAGTGGCCATTAACTTTTTATCCGGCGCTCACGACTAACATCAACTTCCAATTGCTGGTTGCCATGTTCTTTGTAATGCTGATGCTTGTTTTGACGATTGCTACCATCATTGGCACTGATGAAGATGGTCATGATAATGATGGCAATTTACAAGCGAATCCATAGCGTACGATGAACGACACACTGGCCGGAAATGGGCAAACAAGCCGACCGTTAGTGAATGGATAGCAATCATGGAAATTGAGCACAACCAAAATCAATTTAGCCAAAACGACAAGTAGAAAATAATAAAACTAGAAAAATGGACAAGGGCGCATTGTTACATAGCAACAGAGCAAATGTGTCAATAGAATTGCAAAAAAAATATACGTACGGGTTTATACATACACATGTATGTATATGTATAAGAAATAAAACTTTTTGCTGCGGATGGATGAATGCCTCAATGAACAAAGTTTCAATGAATAGTCAGCATATATGCCATATCCGGTGATTTCAGTCAATTTCGCTTGATTCCCAACGAATCGAATATTTCTTCAAAAATATGCATACGTACATATGTACATACGTAGTATATATACATTTATATATGTACATATGAATGACACTTAATCAGCTAATACTGGATAAATTACAACAATAATAGAAAACACAATATCATAACAACTTAAAGCTTGTGGAGGAAGCAAGCTGCACGAAGGATAACTAACTGTGCGCTGTAAGCGATTGGCTGGGTGATTGAATGACTGGAAGAACTGCAACAGCAGCGGAAAAAATTTTCCAAAAAAAGAAACGATGTAAAAAAATGCAGAAGAAAATAAGGATACAATATCGCAGCAAAACGGTGAGACAACGCACACACTAACACAGCGCAGCGCTTTGACAACGATGAAGACGAATAGCCGAGTAGATAGATGAAGTTAAGCCAAGTTTGGTTTGTTGTTGTACATGCCCGCCAACGTCTTTGGAGACATTCGCTAGAATAAATACTCTGTACGTTAAAGTTACTAAATATACGGATCCACACACAAATAAAAACTTTTAAAGACAGGGAAGCGAAGGCGGCTGGCAACTATGTATATAAATACATATGAGCACCGGATGCTGAGACATGTTTTTATGTGTTTATGTATTAGGGTAGTCCTTAAAATATCAACAGTGAAATTTTGTAAGGCGCACGCACTCATTTTGTTCTACGCACAATAGAGGGGCCTGTCTACAGCTCTAAAGAAAAATGAAAAATTCTTATAAAATGACGCAAAAAAATGGAAAAAAATGTTCTTCTATCAAAATTTAAAAATAAAAGGAAAAAATTTCTTGCGATTTTTCTTGTGAACTGCAGACGGCCTTTAAAGCAGGGACTGCTACGGTTATGAACTTTGTAATAAAAATTATAATTCAATCGGTAAAATTGGATTTCTATTTTTTCAATCAAATTTAGCAGTATTCTTCTGATCTTTATTTTTCGATCAAAAATGTAATTTTTTAATTTTGATTTTTCCATCAAATTTATATCGGTTTTTTTATAAAAGACTTAAAGCGACGATGATCGAAAAAATAAAAATATTATTATTTTTGATTAAAAATAAATAAAAATTCAAATTTAAAGATTCTTATTGAAAGAAAAATAAAATCTAAAAATAACGATTTTGTGATGATCTAAAAATAAGTATCTGGATATTTAACGGTTATTTTCGGTCCCTAAATATATCAAAATTAAAAAAATAGAGGTCGCTGCCAAATTTTGAAAATTTTAATTTTTCAAATGTTAAGAATTCGATAAAATGTTAAATATAATTCTAATAAATTTGACATATAATTGAAACTTTTTCATATAAATTCATTAACTTACTGAGTTAAAGCTGATCGAAGTAAACATTTTATCAAACCTTTTCGATTCAAAAAATATTTAAATTTTTTTTAGCGACGCCTGATTTTTTTAATTTTGAAATTTTTGTGGCTGTCTTTAATTTTTACGTAGAACCAAATAATTATATGTTTACGTAGGACCACCTTAATATGTATATAAACATATGTATGCTGACTTAGATAAACGCCATTAATGCTCAGCATTCTCGATTATTTCGACCATAAAAAAATATATTCTTCTATGCAGGCATGTGTATACATACACATGACGGTGTTCACTAAAAGTTCGTCCATAGTAAATGTATATATTCATGTGCACATGTATTGGGCCACAGCTATGTATGTAGCTACAGAAACGCAAAAAAGTATTTCAATTTACCACGAAAACTACTGTCAGTTTTGATAACAAGCGAGTGAATATAAAGCGCTCACTTCCGAATCTATGCAGCCGTACGTACACACAAACACATAGTACATACATTTACTTCATTTCCGGCGGAAAAAAGTCATAATGTTACGTATACGCAGCAGCGCACCAGAGGTAACAGCGGTACACACAAGCATACACGTATTTACATACGCGCACATTTACTGGAATATGGCCGCCTGTAGCATAAAGAAAAGAATTTAAGTACAACGCAACAGCAACGGTAAACAAAAGGTGAAAAAATGCAAAGAGTACTAAATGGACAGCGAACAAATAGACATGAAATCCCTGAACGAAATTTAAGCTCACAAGCACATACACAAATATGTATATATAAGTACATACATACATATGTATACACGATACCGCTTAAACATATTAGTGTAATGTTAGCATCTGTCTCCGTGTGTATAGTTGAGCTGCCGTGCAATCGCAATGTAAATCCCCATTACGCTAGACACCTACGCTGCCATTCGTATTGACGTTAACATATGAACTTTAGGCATTTCGCGCTCTAGGGATTTGTAAGCAGTTGAGTAAATATAAAGAACAGTTTTTCCATTTTCACATCTCTAAGAACGTGGAAATGTAGGTGTGCAAAATTCATTTAGGCAATTTTATTATATTCGTTTCTAAGGCTATTTTGGTTGACATAACCAATTTGTAAAAAGTTTATTTTGCTTTCTGCGAATTCCACTTGCTATACGTATTTTATTTAAAATTTTCCTACATATTTCACAGTGGTCGGAATTACGATTATAATAAACTGATGATCATTGTATAGTTGTGATGCTAAATCAGAATATTCCATGAAATTTATAGTTTGACAGTTGATAGCTGTCATATCAACTGGAAATTTTGTCTAAAGTTAAGAAAATCTTTTTTAAAATTATGTCCAATTAAAACCTTGACAGTTGACCGCTGTCGAATGGGCTGTGAGTTTTTCTAAAAATAAGCAAATATTTTTTAAGATGCTACTGGTAATGGTTTTACGTCAAATTAAAACCTTAAGAGTTTACAACGGTCGAAGGCGCTGTCAATTTCTCTAGAAATAAGGAAAATTTCTTGGGAATTAAACGTATTATGGGAACGAGGGAACATACCTAATATGAATTTATGATCAAATCATGAAATAGTAACAGCAATTGTATTTATAAATTCGTCTGCTATATGTTAAGGCCAAACAATTTGATATATGTAGATCCCAACAGTTTTTCTAAGACTTTTTCAGGTTATATGAAATTCGTCATTTCCAAAACTTTGTTTTTCTCATTTTTAAATAAATTTATTCAGGTTTGTGTTTTTGGAAGTTTCGGACGCCATATTGCATTTTGCACTTTAAATTTTCAAAAACTAGTTTGAAATTTGTTATGAGTGAACTTAAGAAACTCTAAATGTCAAATTTTATGAAAATTCAGCAATTTTTTAAATTCTTCGACGCCATATTGGATTCGTTATTGGATTTTTGAAAATTTACTTCAGGTTTATTAATGCACATCTTATAAGTGATACGATGCTAAATATATAATAATCTATATATTAATACGCTAACATGAATTTTGTCTTCGTTCGTTTAGTAATTCTACCGAACCGATTTCCAAACCAAGAACACCATTGGAAAGGCATTTTTCTGTAGATGAGCACAGTTTTTATGGTTTCAAAATTGGTTGAAAATTACGGCCTAAACCGTCGTATAAACATTTCCGTATTTGTATACATGTTGCTGCAACATGTTCAATTTGACATGTTTCGCATGTTGTTTCACTTCGCATTTGAAATTAAGCTTTGAAATAAAGATAAATATGAAGACGACGAAATAAATGATAACGATGAAGACAAGAATGAGAAGGCAAAAGTGAAGACGAAGACAAAAATGGAAACAGCGAGAAATACTTAAAGAGTTAGGGTAACTGAAAGGGTAAGCAAATGTATTGCATTTTCGAAGTGAAACTTCTTTAGCGGCGATTCGTTGGTTGGGAGTAAATGGGCAATGATGCATACCGAAATAGTTGCAACGGAAACAAGTGCTTCTAATATATGTGGTATTAATTTAACAAAAAAGTGCAAATCAGGGGTTTAAGAATAAGACTGAGATTAAGCCCAATACAGGAAGGAAAGTAAAGGACAGTACCTACATAGACGAAGAGAAGGTTAAAGGTAAATGTAAAAATAAAAACAAAACCAAATATGCAGAAAGATAAAGGATAAAACGACGATCAAGGTTAATTTGAACACTATAAGGTAAAGGTGAACTCGAATATGCAAAAATAAAGATAAATATGAAGAAAATTATGAAAATGAAGATTGATATTGCTATTGATATAATAATCAATATTGCTATCGATATAATAATCGATGTTGTTATCGATATAATAATGAATACTTCTATCAATACAACCGATATTGTTATCGATAAAATAATCGATATTGTTATCGATAATGTTATAAATATTGTTATCGGTGTAATAATCGATATTATTATCGATAATGTTATTGATATTGTTATCGATATATTTAACGATAAATAAATCGATTTTGGAATCGTTATATTTTGCGATATATTCATTGATATTTTTATTGGTATATTTATCGACAAAGTTATCGACAGCGTTATCGATTTAATATTCGACATATGACATGTGATCACCTTATATGATAGCGCATCACATTATATCACATGATATGATATTGCATCACATGACATGACTTCACATAATATGATATCACATAATACGATATCACATGGCATGACATCGCATCACATCACATCACATATTATATGACATCATACGGTATGACATGACTTCACATGATATAACATCATATAACATGACATCACATGATTTGACATCAAATGAAATCGTATTACATGGAAAAATATCTGTTTCTGTATTGATTAACTTACTTACTGAAAGCATGCGCATTGTTTTCTTTCAAAATTAGATTTTAAAATACTAGTAACAAGCTATGGCTCTGACATTTCAGGCCCCTTAAAAAGCCCGGACCCAAGGAGGATTCCCCCATTCTTACCCTCTCGACGGGTCTGGGTTGGGATAAGGATAGAAAAAGGATAAGATATAACCTTGAGCTTATAAAATTATATTAACTACCCTGTGGTTTTATTCACAACTTCTAAATAAGTAACGTAACTTCCACTCCTTCAATGTGGTTCAGGTGCACTTATTTTTTTCGATAGGAATTGAAATAAATTCTGCTATAAAAAATTTAGTTATCGAAAATTATCAAATTACCGAAATTTATCGAGCCATCGAAGTTATAGATATCGAAATTTATCGAGTGGTCCATATTTATTGAGTTATAACAACGTGTAAAATTATTGAAATTGACCAATGTTAATTGAGTTGTCGAAATTTATAGACACAGAAAATTAGTTGTCGAAATTTGCGGATAGATATCGAGCTATAAAAAACGTATGGGTTAGCGAAATTTGTCAAGTTAATCAAATTTCCCAAGTAATCAATATTTATTGTTGTGTTTAGGGACTTTAGTGTTTTTGAAATTCATTGAATTACCGATATGTATCAAATTATCGAAATTTATCGACAAACTGGAATTTATCTGTTATATTCCAAGTCCTGCCTACGACCTTCAAAGATTTAAAAAATTCAAGTTAAGGTTTAGTTCGAAAGCAGGAGATTTTTCGGCAAGTAATTTGGCGCATTATAAATTAAACGACGGGTTAAATTAGAAAACCTCTCCAAGGGTGTTAAAAAACTAGAAGTACGGTCGAATTTCGACAGTGGCTGGCACTCTAGTTTAAATTAATCTATAATATTTTAATACACTTTATTTTATTTGGAACAACTGCTAAAGTTTGTCTAGTGAAATGAAAATAGCCGCCACTCTTTTTGGCGCCAATTACTTTGATTGCCATCAAAAAGTGGGTTTCTTGAGTTGTGGTAGTGTTTTACTTCATAAATTAGAGATATATCCATAAATATGTAATATGATTTTAAATGCATTACCAACAATAAGTCTAAAATTTTAATCAAAGTAGAAAATACAATTTTGCTTACATGCAAAAACATACGAATATTAATATGCACGCAGAGATGGTAGATCACATACATACATACATGCTCAGCTACATAAACACACGCATATGCAGTTTTTCATATAGTGGCTGATATTAGGCAAAACGTAAGAGTTCATTAACCTTTATAAACAAATGTAGATTTATCTCTAAGTACATAAAAATATGCCAGTATGCAAACACAAACATTTGTGATAAAAGCATACATATTACAAATACATATCTACTAAGTGTAGATACTTAATAAACGAAATGCATACAGTTTTCTAAAAGCAAGTAAGAGCTGCATAGAGCGTCGGAGTTAAAAATCATAGAAGCAAATAAAATAAATGTATGAGATAGAAACTCTGCACTTTAAAACCATTTGGTATATTTCTAAGTGGTGAATATAAAATAGGAATTCATGCACATTAAACTGCATCACCAAAAAAACAAAGTTGCAGTTTTTCGCCAGTTTTACAAAATGTATTATATTTGACGACGTCCACCACAATATTTCGGAAAAATATTAACATTTGCACAAGCTCGACTGATTTGAAAATACCTACAAAAATGGAGTTTTTTATGAAGAAAAATAGTTTTTTAATGAATTTAAACAAATATCTTCTCAGATGACAAAACAGTTTAAGCTTAAAAAATCTATATAAAAATATTTTAAAAATTTTTTCAAGGGAATCATAACAATGAGATTTTTGATGCTGTTTTTTAACTTTTTTTTAAGATTTAGTTTATTTATTTATTTGCGAAGAAATAAAAAGGGTGAGAAAATTTCTTTCCAATGATACCTCATAATAATTTAAATCGGAATAGTTTTGGTTCAATTTTTCTTCAACCAATCTTTGAAAATAGTTAAAAAAAGACAGCATCAAAAATCTCATTATTACGATTCCGTTCAAAAAAATTTTTTATACAGATTTTTTTAAGCTAAAACTGTTTTGTTATCTGAAAAGTTTTTTTTCAAAAAACAACTTTAGGAAACCATATTTAAGCATAAAAAACTTAAACTTTGGGGGTATTTTCAAATCGGTTCAGCTTACGTAAATCTTAATATTTTTGAGAAATATTTTGGTGGAAGTCTTAAAAATATATTAGGTTTTATAATTCCAATGGAAACACAGTACCGATTTATTTTATTTTTTTTGTATGTGGAGTGATGCATTCTAATGTAGATATGTATGTACAAATATGTATGTATATTCATGTATGTATGTACGTTTGCGTGAGTTTTTGTTTGCATCAAATAAATTGAAAATTTTGTTAAGTGTGTTATTAACCCAGAAAGGAATTGGAATGTAACTTAACAAAATGAATATGTATTAACTCATAGATTACTCTTAAACTTACTAAAATGCTTCTGAAAGTTCTTACAAAATTGCTGCATTGCTCTGCTAAAAAGCTATTGAATTTTTACTATACTTGAGTAACAAGCCCCTTCACGCTTCACGAACAAAAACGCAAACATTTGACACATCGTTTAAAATTTACTGTCAGAAGTTCATTTGAAAAGTTTTTGAATCTTAGCACATCAGGGACACCGAATATTCCAAATTATGGTTGATTTGCTGATTGCTTTACTGCCAGGTAGGGTTTTTAGGCATCGAAACAGGCCTTTTTTTGAATTGGAAGGACCAGATAAAACTTGTGTACTTGTGTAACTTAATTTTAAGCGAATTTTTTTTTTTTGTTTTATTTAAAAAAAACTACTCATAAACTCCATTTGCCGCTCGGAGTTAGCGTAAAAGTGTAGGTCCCTCCGTTTTGGGTTTTAACATAAAAAGGCACACCACAAATTAGAAAAGAAGCTCAGCTAATCACTCAGCAAAAGTGTGAGCGACAAATGTTTCTATTTTCAGTAAACTCTTAGGGACCAATTAAGCGTTGTTCAACTTTTTTGCTGGGATTTTGAAAACGCCTATTTAACAACATTTTCCTAGTACTCAATAAACATACATATATATGTGCATACGTTACATAGTGCGCAGTGTTGCGTAGTAAAATTTGAAAATTGCATTTCGCATGAGAAAAATTATATATGTACATACGTATGTTTGTATTTCTGGTTGAAATTGCACTACCTTCTTTCATCGCCAGCTAGCCTTTTGTACAAAGTAAACAGTATTGAATTGATAAAATGATAAACCGGCATTTTATGATAGTTATAACTATAAACTACCACTACCACTCTATTGCTAAATCTACATACATATGTATGTATACACCCAGTTCGTGCAATGTAGTGTTGGTTTTATAAATATAAATTTATTAATGTCTGGTGAAGTGTAATGCAAATACCAAGATACATGTGTCAAAGAGCGTCCCCTTTTACATTTGAAAATTTAGATAGAAATTTTTTATTTTAAAAGATGATTAAAAATCTAAGGAACTTGCTAAGTTATGCCAATATTTAGCAATTTTACTTGCAGATTTGCTTATAAGTAAATATGTACATTGGCCGATATATATGTACCTAGATATGTACCCTTATGTATATGTTAATTAAAGAAACTTGCTAAGCAGCTGGTTAAGAATAAGATTTAAATTAAGATTAATATAAGGAAAAAAGAAAATATGAATAGTTGAAGGAACGAATAAAAGCTAAAATTAAAATATAAATACAAATTAATACATGTTAACATAAAGAGGAAGGTTAATTTAAATTCTTATTATAAAAAGGTTAATTACCAAAGGGAATAAGTTAGCATTTTTTCGATATCACAATTTTGATGCTGTTCGGTTCATCCAAAGGAGCTCTGTTGAGTTACATTAAATTTGGCAACCGCTTAAAATGTAATATGTATAATATATGTAATGTTTATTCAACGTAATATAATTTAATGTAATATACTGAAATGTCATGTAATTTAATGTAATGTAATGTGCTGCATAGTAATAAAATGTAGTGAAAGATGCTGCAATGTAATGCAATAAATATCGTTTCGGAGAGGAAGGAATTCCCTTCAAAGCTGTAAAAAAAAACTCCAAAAATCGGTGCGGTTGGCTTAAGTGTCTCGAAGCACTTAGAAAAAGCGTGTGCAATTTCTTTATGCTAAAGCATGCAAATATTACAAAAATATGACAAACCCATAATATAAAAATTAAAGGATTTGTTGCTGAGATCAAACAGCATTTAAATCCAAATTTCAAATTTTGTTCGAAAATTTAAAAAATCTGGAAACTTCAACAAAATTGCATCAAATCTTCAATCCTTTTAATGAAAACAAAAAAAAAATTTAAGCATTATTGATACATATGTATGAACGAAATTCCAACTCACAGAGTTGCCATCAAACAAAAACAAATGTTTGCAGTTTTACCATACCCTCTGCATGTTTAGCCAAAGATGTGTATTACAAAACCTGAAAAATGCTATAGTGGATTTTAATTTTGAACCGAACTGAACCGAACCGAAATATTTTTTGGATTAGACTATGGATTTGTATTCGGTTTTGCTAAATCAGGTAATTTCCCAAAGATATTTTCATTTTAATGTGAATCCTGAACGAAAAAAATGCAAACTGTAACAGGGAAAAAATTAAAACATAACAGACTTTTTTGTAAATATTTTCCTTTATATTAAAGCCTGTTCTTTTATACAAAAATCAACTTACTAACGAAGAAATTCGATGGATAAATAAAAAGTGATGAATCATTAAATGAAAAGGCTCACTGATTTTTTGTATGAAATCACACTCAAACCACTTTTAAACTATTAAGCATCAATGTGAAAAAAATAACGCGAAAGCCCCGTTTTAAGATACAGTTGGTATACAAAAAGACAAATATCTTCGTCATGTTTGGGAAGTTTAGTTATCTAATAGACTGAACAAATTCTACTTATCAAAAACGTAAATTTTAAGTTACATTTCTATTTTATTAAACGTGCGAAATATCGTCGGTGATACAGCAAAAAAGGTCTACGTCTATTAGTACTCGTTCCCACGACAGTCGGGTCTACGTAACCGGAACGACCCAGATTTATATCTGGCCAAGGACTGTCACTCCAGCAACACTCCCCAAAAAGTCTTTGGGGAATTTGTATGCTGCTAAAACAACAACAACGTCTATTAGTACCTTTGATTGCCAGATGCGATCAGATACAGATAACAGATCAATTAAGCATCAGAGGTAATAAGTGACATAGCACGTTTTCATGCAGTATGACCGATGATATACTGCTATGTAAAAAAAAGGGTAATC
This sequence comes from Rhagoletis zephyria, assembly GCF_001687245.7. Lineage (NCBI taxonomy): Eukaryota > Metazoa > Arthropoda > Insecta > Diptera > Tephritidae > Rhagoletis > Rhagoletis zephyria. The sequence continues at coordinate 19,291 of NW_016167820.1, forward strand.
CAATCCTTTCGACATGTACCCCAACGGGCCAGTGCCCTGTGAATACTGTAGTAACTTTGAAGGTATCCTCTTTGTTCATTCCTAAGAGAGCTTTGGTTCTAAGTGGGTCGTGGGACACCCAGAACTTGCGGCTAATCCTATACGATCCTATACGGTTTCACCTCTGCTTGGCCTTCAAGTAATAAATTTCGAAAAATTTTGCGTGGAACACATTAAAAAAAAAATTAAATAAGTTCCAAAATATTTAATTATTTATATGAAAAAACTACTATTTTCCCTAATCAATCAATATAATTTAATAATTACAAGAAAATTAAATTTAAAAAAGAAACAAATTAAGTAAGAATAGAAGAACAAAATATAAAGTATAAAATTCTGAAAACTAATTGAAGGTAATTAAATATGTTTCCCTTATAAAAATGTGAAAATAAAAATTTTAATAAGTTACTAAAAATTATCAAAAAGTGCAATTAAAAAATATATATGAATGTATATGTATACATATTTTTCTTTTGCAAACAATAAAATATAAAATTGAAAGAAAATTTGATTATAATCAAAAAAAAAATTAAAAAACTTGATGCACGAGGACATGTCAGTCATTTATTCACACGGCAAATGCTCTTTTCACCATGGATGTAAGAAAGAGAGCTTTTTTGTAAGACTTTCGTACCAGAATAAACAAAATCTTTCGAACTATCTTGCCTGCTGCCTTTCAATTGACTTACAATAGGATTTCAACCCTTTTAGCCAGAATTGCTGAAACATAAATGTCCACTTAATCACCTTTCCTTTCACTTCTACTATGTCCAGGATTTCAACGAGGCGACACATTTCCTGTAAGAGCTCAAATTCACTTTGAATCCTAAAGCTTGCAGAACATCTTGACTATCCAAGGAATCAGTGGCATTTGGTGTCAGAATCGTACTAAATGCTTCTTCTCTGTGCTATATAAATACATACATACTTCCACGCAAATGATATAACAGTTTTGATCTGCAGAAACGTCTAAATTGCTCTTAAATTTTCACATAATCGCATACCAAACAAGAAGTTGAGCACTACAAAAAATATCCTACATAGCATATGTATACATATGTACATACATAAATTAAACTGAAAAGTGTGCCTCATGAATAAATTCTCGAAGCTAATTGCTTAAACATTATGACAAAATTGTATACTTGAATTTATGGCAAAGACTTCACAAAAAAAAAATCTCCAATCATGCAACAGCATGCCAACCCATGAACGAAAGACACAAGATCACGCGGTAAGGAAAAAACGAAAAAA
>NW_016167821.1:0-20582 GCF_001687245.7 Rhagoletis zephyria
GTCAGCCTGCTAAACTTTAAAGAACTATTGTCGTGTGCTGTACGGAAGCATTCTCTACAACACCTGAATCTTTAGTGATGGCTCCAAAATTGATTCTAGATCAGGATCTGTGGTTTTAATCGAAGTTGATGGGGATAACCTTCACTTCTCTCTTGGGGAGTATTCTTCGGTCTTCCAGGCTAATGTATTTGTAATCCTCAAAGCATCTGACCATTTGGCCAAAGTTAGCTCAGACCGGGCTTTCCTCGGTTCGCAACCAGTTATAACACACCCACCTTCGGCCATCGAATCCTCCATCAGAAACTGGGTGAATACTTCGCTCGGCAATGACTGAGAGGCATCGAGGGGCTGCAGGTAGGCAAAACTCGTGTTGCCTTCAATCTAAGAAGGTCGATCTAGTTTCTTTCTCTCACTGAGCAGACGGGAATGCAGACAACTTGTTGGACTGCTGGCTGGTCACTTCATGTGGAACAAACACCTGACTGTGATATGTAGGCGTACTTAACTACTCAATTTGCCAATCTTATCTTGAAGAGGATGAGACGGTTTAACAATTTTTTGCTTCTGCCCCGCTTTTGCAAAAATTACCCAACAATCTATTAGGTATTTTCATAAATCGTACAGATTTAAAGCAGATTAAAAGGGACTTGAAAACAATACAATGGACGGCATGTAGTCTGCGTGTTGTTTTCTGTATTCGTTGTGTTTCGCCTGACTCCGACAAAAAATTATAGGTTCAACAACCTGACCCAAGGCAAGCAGGGCAGAACCGTAGTTTAGGACCATTTCGGAACCATTCCGGACTATTTCAGAACCAATTTAAGTCTAGTTCGGGATCATTTCGGGAACGTTTTGGGATCCTATTCAGGACCATTTCGGGGACTAGCTCACGACTATTCCAAGACCATTTTGGGTCAGGTTCTGGACTTTTTCGAGACTAGTTCTAGCCTATTTCAAGAGCATTCAGGGTCTAGTTCGGCTCATTTTGAGACTAGTTTAGGACCCTTTCAGGCTAGTTCTGGATCATTTTGGAACTTTTGAAGGACAATTTCGGTAGAGTTTATGACTATTTCGGTACTATTTCAAGAACACTTCGGAATTAGTTTTCGATCATTTCGGGACCGTCAGACTTATTCGAGAATTTTTTTCAGAACCACTTCAGGACTGCCTCAGGATAATTTTGGAAATAGTTCGGGATCATTTGGGTGAAGTAAGAAAGTAGTCACGAAATGATGCTGAACTATGCCCAAAGTTGTTATGAAAAAGTTGTGTACTGGTCCCGACAAAATTAATAAAATGAGATGAAAACAATGTTTATGTAATTTCTAACCAAACGTATTTATATATGTAACCGAACGGAGTTTTTTCTTAAAAATTTAACTTTGTATTACCTCTGCATGTATTTTAAATTCATTAGAAAATTCGTGGTTAGTGGAAAATTCTGCAATGAACCTACGGTAAATCTTTTATTTTAGGCCTGAAAAAATTAATTTCCGCAGATTAATTAATTGGCCTTCCATCAATTAATAAAGGTCTGTTAAAAGTTCAATGGACAATTTATTCCATATAAAGATTTACCAAGGGTATTTACTACTTATCACCAGTATCGACCCTATTAAGCTGGCATTTCAGGGTACTACTTTATATATATATATAAGGAAAATTTGAAAGTTAGGGGGGGGCTTGAGCACCCCCCTGGCCCTACCTGGCTACGCCCATGGGTATCTGGAACTATCAGTGCTATAGTAGATAAAGCTTATACAGCATAGATTTTGACGATTTTCTCTGTAGACTTTGTATTATTATTTATAAAATATCTTACGAAATTTATCGGTTTTAGCTGTTCAAATAAAGGAGTTTTACAGTAAAATCCCATATCTGAACAATCAGATGTATGGAAGATATATGTTGTAGTCACCGATCCTTGTTATTTTCACTGTAAGTATTCTGTTAATAATGAGTGAAAATGGTGCGAAATTTCATGTTCCTAGCTGCATAAATGGAGGAGTTATGATAAAAGACCTCATATCTGAACAATCAGTTGTATGGGGGCTGCAGGTTATAGTGACCCGATCTTCGTTATTTTCACTGTAAGTCTTCTGCTGATAATGAGTGAAAGCAGCGCGAAATTTCATGGTCCTAGCTACATAAATGGATGAATTATAACGAAAAATCTCATATCTGAACAATCAGTTGTATGGGAGCTATAGGTTATAGTTATCCGATCTTTTAATTTTTACCTGTAAGTTTTCTGTTGATAATTATTGAAAACAGTGCGGAATTTCCTGTTCCCAGCTATATAAATGGAGGAGTTATAACGAAAAATTTTATATCTGAACAATCAGTTGTATGGGAGCTATAGGTTATAGTGACCCGATCTTTGTAATTTTCACTGTAAGCATTCTGTTAATAATGGGTGCAAGTGCTGCGAAATTTCATGTTCGTAGCTGCATAAATGGAGAAGTTATAACGAAAAATCTCATATCTGAACAATCAGTTGTATGGGAGCTATATGTTATAGTGGTCCGATTCTTCCGGTTCCGACAAATGATTAATACATTATAAAAATACACCCACTTACCAAATTTGATCCGGATATCTCGAAAACTGAGAGACTAGATTGCATACAAACAGACAGACAGACGGACAGACGGACAGACGGACACGGATGGATAAATCAACTCAGCTCGACGTTCTGATCATATAAGTATACATTTTGATGGGTCTATCTCTTTTTGTTCTGGTACTTACAAACATCGGACCAAAGTTATAATACCATTTCATGCTCATGAAAGGTATAAAAAGCGTTGATACAGCAGCAAAATATTGAAGGTGAAAGGTGTGAATCAAATTAAATTATATGCAAGCGTGTGTGAATTTACAAATGTCTTTATCACCTCTGTTAAACTAACTGACAACACAGAAAGGCGGAGGCGCTGGCGAGTATATGTACATTAGGGTGTATGACTCTTCATACAAAAAAAAAACAGTACTCTTTTTTTCTATCGGAATTATAAAATTTATTACATATTNAAGGCGCTGGCGAGTATATGTACATTAGGGTGTATGACTCTTCATACAAACAAAAACAGTACTCTTTTTTTCTATCGGAATTATAAAATTTATTACATATTGAGACTTCTGCCAAAGTGTTTAGGAAATATATTAAGTCTTACGTAAGCTGCGTCGATTTGAAAATACCTTCAAAAGTAGAGTTTTTCCTAAATAAAATTAGTTTAAACATTTTGGCATACAAATTTTTATAAATTGTAAAAAAACGGAATCAAGATTCTGAGATTTTGGCTGCTATTTTCAAGTCAGACCAGCTCACGTAAATCTTAATATTTTTACGAAATATTTCGATGCATGTCTTAGATAATTCTAGTGGAAAAGCTACAACTTTTTTTTGGCGAGGCACCCTAATGTGCATACGAATATGTCCATATGCATANTTGCTATTTACAAGTCAGACCAGCTCACGTAAATCTTAATATTTTTACGAAATATTTCGATGGATGTCTTAGATAATTCTAGTGGAAAAGCTACAACTTTTTTTGGCGAGGCACCCTAATGTGCATACGAATATGTCCATATGCATAATGCCATTCACGTTAATTCACTTGAAGCATAATTAATCATTAAGTCAACACTTCAAATATCAAAATAACAAAAGCTTTGTTAGCTAAAATTTATGTCTTCCCAAACGCTTCGTGAGCGAGTGATCGACTGCGAATGCAAATAAATTTTTGCCATTTGTGATTGCCGACTTATGCGGACTTATGCGCTTGTAATGTAGATTTTTTTGCTCCGTTGCTTGTGAATGCTGTGAATGTTTAAGAGAGAGGAATAGAAACTGTGTTACAAGCAATTTAATTATGTACAGGAGCTAGCAATTGTTTTTAATGCAATAATTGTTAATTTTATTTTAATGTATTTCTTTTAGATATCTACATACATACGTATAATGTGGCACGTGTGCAGCATTACTTCACTTAAGTGGATACACATCTTTTGACGTAGAATACGTATCGATATGGAGGCTATGCTGAAATGTTGTAGTTGTTATTTTTAGACATTTGAATTGTTGAAAAAAATTGCATTTTGAATGATTTTGTTTTTGTTTTCTTTAATAAAAAAAAAGTATGTATGTGTACTTACGCAATATTTCGGCTTTTGATAAACAGATGGCGCAACATTTATAACCTAATCGTAAATACATACATACGTACATATGTTGATTGCAGTTAATATTTCTATTTTTTAGTAATCTATGTATGTATATTAGACTGTATCACCAAAAAAAGTTCCGGTTTTTCCACCGGGATTACAAAATTTATTATATTTTAAGACGTCCACCAAAATATTTCGGAAAAATCTTAAGATTTAAGTGAGCTGGACCGATTTGAAAATACCTCCAAAAATGAAGTTTTTTATGAATAAAAATAGTTTCTTAAAGAACTTTTTGAAAAAAGTCCCCTCAGATGACAAATTAGATTAATCTAAAAAAATATGCATAAAAATATTTAAAAATCTTTACAACGGAATCGTAAGAATGGGGTTTTTGGTGCTGGTTTTTTACTTTTTCAAAGATTGATTTAGGAAAAACTTAAATAACTGGGCCAAAAATTTTCTGATTTAGACTTATGGGATCTCAGTAGAAAGGTATTTTCACACTGTATTTATTTATGGCNTGGTAAAAATTGCATTTTGAATGATTTTGTTTTTGTTTTCTTTAATAAAAAAAAAGTATGTATGTGTACTTACGCAATATTTCGGCTTTTGATAAACAGATGGCGCAACATTTATAACCTAATCGTAAATACATACATACGTACATATGTTGATTGCAGTTAATATTTCTATTTTTTAGTAATCTATGTATGTATATTAGACTGTATCACCAAAAAAAGTTCCGGTTTTTCCACCGGGATTACAAAATTTATTATATTTTAAGACGTCCACCAAAATATTTCGGAAAAATCTTAAGATTTAAGTGAGCTGGACCGATTTGAAAATACCTCCAAAAATGAAGTTTTTTATGAATAAAAATAGTTTCTTAAAGAACTTTTTGAAAAAAGTCCCCTCAGATGACAAATTAGATTAATCTTAAAAAATATGCATAAAAATATTTAAAAATCTTTTCAACGGAATCGTAAGAATGGGGTTTTTGGTGCTGGTTTTTTACTTTTTCAAAGATTGATTTAGGAAAAACTTAAATAACTGGGCCAAAAATTTTCTGATTTAGACTTATGGGATCTCAGTAGAAAGGTATTTTCACACTGTATTTATTTATGGCCAAAAAACGTCATTCGTGTCCCATCTTTTTTCTTCGAGTACCAACACATCTTAATTCAACTTTGAATGACGTTCGTTCCTCCTACCTTTCTCTTCCATCCATTGAATGAGTTTATTAGCAAAGAAATGAAAAGGGTGAGAAAATACCTTTCCAATGATACCCCTCAAGACTAAATCGGAAGAGTTAGGGTTCAGTTATTCAAGTTTTCCTTATACCAATCTTTGAAAAAAGTTAAAAAAATAGCATCAAAAATCTCATCATTACGATTCCGTTAAAATTTTTTTTTTAATTTTTTTTAAATATTTTTATGCAAATATTTTAAGATTTAACCGTTTTGTCATTTAAGGGGATTTTTTCCAAAAAAAATCGTTAAGAAACTTTTTTTATTAAAAAAAAACTCTATTTTTGGAGGTATTTTCAAATCGGTCCCGCTCACTCAAATCTTAATATTTTTCCGAAATATTTTGGAGGACGTGTTAAAATATAATAGATTTTATAATTCCGGTGGAAAAATAGTACCGATTTTTTTTTTTTTTGTATGGGGAGTGATGCAGTCTAATGTACATANATTTAACCGTTTTGTCATTTAAGGGGATTTTTTCCAAAAAAAATCGTTAAGAAACTATTTTTATTAATAAAAACTCTATTTTTGGAGGTATTTTCAAATCGGTCCCGCTCACTCAAATCTTAATATTTTTCCGAAATATTTTGGAGGACGTGTTAAAATATAATAGATTTTATAATTCCGGTGGAAAAATAGTACCGATTTTTTTTTTTTTTGTATGGGGAGTGATGCAGTCTAATGTACATACATATATGTATGAACACATGTATGCATAATACGCGAAAACTTTTTGAAGTGAAATAACACTTAGAAAAAGACCAATCGAAGAATAAAATTAAAGGTGAGTACGAACATAGATAAATAAAAGGATAAAGGCAAAGGTAAAAATAAAAACAAAAACAAAGTTGCATAAAGATAAAGGCAAAAAAGAAGACCAAGGTAAATTTAAATACTTACTTATTTAGGGGCAAAAGTGAAAGTGAAAACAAACATAAATATAAATATACACCCCTATTCTGCAACTCTTTCGTATGCAGATTTTGCTACGAATCGTAGAAATAGTATGCTGCAATCCGAATCGTATTTTCGAACTTTCGAAATTCGTAACAATGGCATGCCTAAAAACTAACGAGTAAGCTTTTTTGCGTAATTTTTTACGAAAACAATTCTGTGTCGAAGGCGAAATAAAAGATGTAAATCGATGTGTGTTTGCAAGGAATATTGGTGGTGTTCATTTAAACAGATAAATTTGCCTTTCGCATATAATAATAATAATAATAGATTGGCGCTTACACATATGTTAGTGTTTGGCCGAGCTTCTCCTCCGATTTGTGGCGTGCGCCTTGGTGTTGCCACACAAAACAGAGGGACCTACAGTTTTTACGCCGACTCCGAACGGCGATTGTATTTTTATGAGAAGCTGTTTTTCATGGCAGAAATATACTCGGAGGTTTGCCATTGCCTGTCGAGGGACGACCGCTGTTGAGAAAAAACCTTTTTTCTATATTTTTTTGCGATGTTGCTTTGACCAGGGCTTGAACCCAGGCGTTGCGGAGTGGAAGCGCGCACTGCTTACCACTACACCACAGCGGCCGCCTTTCGCATATACGTATATTTTTATCCACTGCTTTATATAAACGAGCAAAAAAGAATATTTGTTGCCCCTTATCGAGAAACCTGGGTCCGGTTTAGTTAATGTACAATGATTTTCGGTTGTTGTTTCCAAACGCAAAACCCTAATCCAAAAACTTTAACATACACGTGTAATCAAAGATTAACATTTTATTTAAGATAAATGTTTCAAATTTCCTACAACTAGCTTATTTATAAACTATGCACTTTTTTGCAAATTTCGACGTAGGTTCTGCGCAAAAGTACTGTGGACGGCGTAGCCGGAGTGATATGCACAAGAAATGTTGTATACCTTTGACATGCGGAAGCCCCTCTTCCCCGCAACACAGAAAGGAGAATTTTACTTAGTAAGGGTTATAATCCCTAAGCGCGGCCAAAGGCAAAACCAAGCGCAACAGGTGGTGGACCTAACAAAGTGCATGTTTTCAATGGCTTGGAAGAAGCTGTTATTGCATTAATTGGATTGAGAACCAGAGCTTCAGGCATAAGAGGAGTTCTGGCTTGTGGTTCAATAATCCAACCAGACGCTGACATAGATGCGCCCATGGTTACTATGCCCGACAGCTCCACATACCTTTGTGAATCCATTGCCATAGCGCCCTCTTACCCTGCTGCTATAATTGCAAATACATCAGAATCCATAATTTTCCTCAAAATATGTAAAATTAACCAATTTTACAATAAACAAGCACATGATGAGTGTTTTTTTTTAATTCCTTTCCACTTTGTTTTCCTTCATTCAACTATCTTCGAAAAACAACTGATAGCTGGCAATGCTGCACATGTTTCCGCATGTGGATTTTTCGTTTTCGTAGCGAATACGAATTACGAAAATTCGGGTTCTAGAATAAGGGTAATAAAGAAAAAGATGAGGATGAGGATACCGATAAAAGTATAGATGGAGATAGAGGAAGAAAGATCAAAATAAAGGTAGTGTTAGAGAAAAGGATATAGATAGAGGCACAGAGACTCCATCTGGGAATCCCGGGACTTATCGATATAATAATCGATATTTTGTCGGTTTTGTGATCGAAATTTTTATCGATTTTGTTATCGATTTCGTTATCGATTTTGCTGTCGATATTATTATCGATTTTGCTATCGATTTTATTATCGTTATTTTTATCGATTTTGTTGTCCTTATTTTTATCGATTTTGTCATCAAAATTTTTATCGGGTTTGTTACCGATATTTTTGTCGATTTTGCTATCGATATTGTTATCGCTTTTGTTATCGATATTTTTATCGGTTTTATTATCGATTTTGCTATCGATATTGTTGTCGCCCTTGTTGTCGACATTTTTATCGATTTTGTTACCGACTTTGTAATCGATTTTGTTATCGATTTTGTAATCGATTTATTGATAGATTTCTTATTCAATTTTGTTATCGACTTTGTAATCGATTAAGTTATAGATTTTGTTATCGATTTTATTATCGATTTTGCTATCGATATTGCTATCGATTTTGATATCGATATTTTCATCGATTTTGTGTCGATGTTTTTATCGATTTTGCTATCGATACTATTATCGCTTTTGTTATCGATATTTTTTTCTTAGTGTGTGCTTTCGTTTTTGACTTGGATATGCTGTTAACCACACCACGTATTCTACGTTTAAATTTAGGGGCTGTATCTCCGATACAGCCTGCAGACCAAGACGAAGGCGCCGGACTGTTCCTTTTTTTATATTTTTGCAGATGCACGTTTAGAAAAAAGTGTGTATAATAAATATCGACACTTAAGTGGAAGATCGACCTATCGCGGCAGCCAGTTCGAAAACGACCTATCTCAGAATTTGGTTGAAGAACGCCCAAATTGAATTTCTTGAATCCCCTAATAAGGTTATGCATAGCATTAGCAACGAATTTCAAATTGAAATAGTTTACCATTAATATTTATCTATTTTATCGCAATCTTGTATTCAATTCTTGTTCTGTCCTAACACCTATTAATGAAATAAAACACAATTTGTTTGTAAAACTATATATTGTCACCTGAAATGCAAAAAGACGAGTCAAACATCAACACTGAAATGGAAAGAGTCGGGACTGATAATTTTTTTTTCATAAAACGATGTGGGGAGGTGTAATTCGATGAAATCCGTCATGTCAATCAAAAAGTGAATTTTCCATTTTTTAAAATAACGACTTTTTGCATTTCAGCGACGATGTTTGTTACGTCTTTTTCAATTTCAGGTGACGATATGTACATATGCTTCTTAAGTTGTACGATTACTTTATTTGAACTTAAATATTACAAATTAAGAGGATGTATGATGTGTGATGTTATTGGATGTGATTGGCATTAACCATTTTTTTTTTCATATTGCATATCATCCCTTTACTGCGTTAACGTAGCATGTCAAAAAATGCCTATTTTTTCCAATATTTAAGATACCACAAGCGAATGTTTTTCCTTTATATTTCTGGTTTTACTAACACAAGTGAACACACACAATAAGTTTTTGTTTGATTTTTTTAGTGATAATACTAGATCTTGGCGAAATCGCGGTGAAGCGTCTCTTATCATACACTAGTACGATTAACGTTCATACATTTATGAATGCATACAAATCTAAGCCTGTAAATTTGTTAAAGCCTTTCGAATAATATATTATATTGGATCTACACTTAAAAGGCTTGTTAAAGATTTATGTACTTACACGACAAGACTCCGCAAAATCTTTTTAAGATACAAGTCAAATTATTTTTTTCAGGAAGTGCTTGTCCCAATGGACCCGAATAAATTAAGTTGAATTTGCTATCAAAATGTTACCTAAAGCAAAGTTGTATGACCTGTGAACAGCATCCTTAATTGGGCATGGATAAATCTTCAGGTACCAGCCGACTTATTCAAATTTATTAGCATATGAATATACTGATAATGACTCTTCAGAGCTTCCGATTCTGTGCGAACTCTTCATTACAGCCGCTTTCTTTCATCATCCAGTAGCAATTAAATGTTAACTAAATACTTTTATATTTACAAAGAAGAAAACCCATTAAAACTGAGTCAGCGTGCTCGAGCGAAAAAAATCGACTATAATGTTCATATGTAAGTATGTATATATGTACATAAGTATGTATACCGGCAATCACCGCAGCATCAGCTTCGTCATTAACTGGCAAGACCTATTATCACTTGAAGTCAACGAAGTATTAGCAGACAAGTGCTACCATACAACAAAAGCAACAACAGTCACCAGCAGCGTATGAAAAACAAACAAAAGACTTGTTATAATCAAGATGGGATTATGAATATTTAATGAAGTACATAATTGATAAAAAAGAGATTTATAGGAGTGTCAGCATTGGCTTTTTAATAATTGCTCGGCGTTCGGCCATGACAGATGACGATGATGATGGCAGTGGCACTTAATCGATCGATCATTCGAGGAGTTTGTTTTGCTGTCTTGCTGAAAATATTCCAATGCCGGTTACAAGTAATTCAGAATTTTCCACTTGTATACGTAGTATGTACATAGAAATTAAATGCGGAAAAATATGTACACACTTGGCTGATATGAGCAGATGAAGGTGAGTTGCTACTGCTTTTGTATATGTTTACAGATTAACACAACCCTGCAGGAAATTTAATTAATTTGAAAGTAATTTATAAACTACTTTATTTTCAATGATTACTAATTGAAATTCTCACCATTTTACCTGCAACGAACTTATTTCTTTAAGATGGCGACGTCCCACGAAGCAGTCAATTGCCTTTTCCTGCATGTATTTTCAACTACCATAAATGCATTTGGCTTAAACAACTTCAAAGTCAGTACGTTTCGTTTGAATACGCTTTCGTTCTGAACTTCACAGATGCATTTTCATTTTTAAAAGACACAAATGAAAATTATTATCACATGTTGCCTCTGTTGGGACTCCAATACGGACCTTCTGGTAGCTAACAAGTAACAGCAAGCATCTCTGCACGCTCAGCTACAGCGAGACATGTTAATGTGCTTTCAAATGTTCAGTTTGAATTTTCTGCAAGCAACAAGTTGACTGTCCGATACTGCATCTAATTTCAATCACTTTAAAATAAATTTGGTTTAAACAACTTCAAAGTCGGTATGTTTATTTTGAATACGCTTGCGTTCTGCACTTCCCAGATGCTTTTTCATACTTCCAAGACACAAATTGTTTCCTTGAGTAAAAAGAGTATTAAAACTCGAATATTTACTCATTGTATTTGTTTTAAAGTAGTCATTCCATTAAAAAAAAAAAAACATCACTTACTTCCGTAAGGGAAGTGACCTGCATATGTACATACATACAGCTATTTTCTCATTTATTTATGTTCAAGAAATTTCCAAAGAACCCATTTAAAAATGTTTACAATAGTCTTCTTGATTGCTTTTTGTATAGCACAGAAGCTGTAAGTTCTTCACTCCCGTAAATAGCGATGTGCTGAATTGCCGGTACCCAATACTCGGTACCTAATACTTCAAAAAGATTTCTGTACCCAATACTTCCTTTTCGGTACCGAATACCGATTCTATACATAATTGCAGCTTTTTGGCATAATTTTCAACAGAATATCTGTCAAAAAAGTTGCATCGACTTTATTTCGAATATGAATGTGCTTCACAATTAGTACGAGTAAGACGCCACTTTCCCAAAAGATGAACAATTTGTACTAAGCAATGTGTGCCTTCTTGATATTGCCGCAACAGTAAAATACCATTTACCAGTTCCCACCGTCGTAGATCTAAAATTTAAGAAAAATGATTTGACGGATGAAGGAAGTCTTTCAGGCCTACAAAGCTAACATCTAGAACAAAAAGTTTTCAAATAAGGAAGAGTTTATATGCATTGTGGCGATGGATAATGGAAATGAAAACCTCTATTAGCACCTACACTTGCTTTCGACAGGATAGGCTCTCCTAAACCGCTTTTATTTTTGGTCTACATGCGTTCTTATCGGAAGCCTAAACATTTCGGTACCGAGTATCGAAAGTATTTGATACCTTTTAAATCGGTACCGAGTATCGATCAATACTTCAAAGTAACGACTCAGCACATCACTACGCGTAAAGTTCCATGATCATAGCCATCATCACCTGTTGTTCATCGCTCGCCTTCAGAAGTTCTATATCCGAGAACTAAAGGAAAGGAGAAGTCCATACATCAACTAATGCGTGACATAATCGCTGAGCTGTCAGTCCTATATGGCAAAGTGATAACTGATGTTCCAAGAGAAACCGTAAGTAAAGCACAAAAGACAACCCCAAACGTTGCCAGGGGCTTACTTTCGGCACGTAAAACAACAAGAATCGGAAAATAAGCCCAACGAGGGAAAACAATTGCATCAGAAAAGCCAAAGAAAAAGAACAGCAGCCTACTTCAAGGGGCAGGTGTAGAGGAAAAATACCAACGGAAGAATGTCCAGCCTAAAAAAGGACGAATACTGAGCAACTAAGGACGAATACAGGTTTTGTCTACGTGCGGATGTCGGAACCAGTTTTATACAGTTGTTATATACAACCTAGTGCCAGCCTTCATGCATATGAGAACTCCATGTATGTACAACCATGTATAGATTAGGTTAGGTTGAAGTGGCTGCCAGGCTTAGAGGACGCTAGCACACTTACGAGCCCAGTCACGGGCTACACAGATCCAAACACCCCTACTTCTTAAACCAATTCGTGGAGTCGAAGAACCTAACCCACTGCCGTATTCCAAACTTAGTAGTTTCGCTTAGATCATCTAAAAACCCTATACTTAGGAATTTCCGTATTTTCCTGCATAGTGCAGGACAATCGCAGAGTACGTAGTTGTCTAAGTAGCTCCTGCAGTAGTCATTGTGTTTGACCCCGAAGCGTTCTGCATACCTTCCTATCAGGATATTTCCTGCGAGAAGACCAATGACCAGTGACATATCGCCTCGATTGAGAGTGCGAATTTCTATCGATCTCCGTATACTTTATTTCGGGCATATAAGCTTCGTTGAATTACAGTTTTCTGTGAGCTACCATCTGGTGTCCGCTTCTTCAAGGAAGTGTTCCCTTAGTAAGAGCTTGCAGCAAACAATTGGCATTCTTACCCTCTTCCAGGCTGGTGAAAGTGGAGTGGAAATACCCCCTCTTGCAAGCGCGTCTATCTTCTAATTTCCTGCTATGTCACTGTGCCCGGTACCCATACCAAGTGCAAAGCGAAGTGCTCACCCCTCACGTTAAGTGATTTGCGGTAGTTCGAAACTATGCCCTTATTAATAGTGACAGAGTCAAGCACCGCCTGGCTCTCTTTTTTGGTAACAGCGACATCAGCTTGTTTTGGGCTGTCAGCGGCTTTTTGTATGGCTGCCAGTTCGTCGAGAAGGACACCAAAGTGGTTTGGTAGACGGAAAAATCATTGTATTCCCAATTGCTCCGAGTAGACGCCTCCTCCTAACCTGTTTTCTAGTTTGGAGCCATCCGTATAGAATTTTATGGCATCTTCAGATCCCGGAACTTCTTCGATCCATCATTCTCTGCTAGGTACAGTTATGCTATAAGCTTTAGTAAAAGTGAGCATTGGTGCTAAGTAGTCCATTTTTCTCGGTAGTTTCCGGTTTATAAGCATTGTAGTGTGACCACTTCGAGCCACTTTCAATTTTTTAAGCTTCTGTAGCCTTAGTTCTGCATTCGCAGCGTATTTTCTTACCATAATATCTATGGGTAGGATGTTAAGAATCATATTCATTGCCATAGTAGGTATTGTGGAAAGAGTACCACTAATGCAGAACACTGCTCCTCTCTCCACATTTTCTAATTTCATATTGTTTACTTTACACCATACCACTGACCGATGGAGAAGTATGGGTCTCACCACGACGGTGTATATCCAGTGAACTAGATTCGGGGTTAAACCCAATTGTTGGCCGATCGCTCCAATATAAATTTATAAGAAACGGTGGCCTTAGGCACGCGCTCTTCAGTGTTTTCATACAGCTGAATTTTTTATCAAGGACTTAGTTTTAGCGTTGGCTGTGCTAGTTTCCTGTGAGCAGTACAAGTTCTTTTGTGCTTGGCCTTACACCTAACCAGTCATTTTTAGTCCAACTGGCTACTTTTTTTTAATTTTACCTGCATAATGCCACATAGTGTCTGTGGAAATTTACCTCTTACTGTAAGTTCAAGATCATCTACATACGCGATATCTTTACAAGGATATGCTATGAATGTGGCACCTAATCCAACGGTCTGCATTAAAATAGCCTACGACGCCCCAAGGAGCAGAGAGTCTTCATCGTCCCGACGTGCACCTGCACACTGGTGGAACGAAGAGATGTCGAAGTACTCAAGTTACGATTAAATACGTTGTTCTTGCGGTTAAGAGCTTTGAAGACAGAAAATCGTCAGGAACTGACTAAGTGCCAGATGGCATCCTGAAACCAGTTGCAAGTGCTAACACCGAAACTTTCGTTCGAACATACACCCATTTGGAGGCGTCAATGTCTAGCCCTCCTACCTAAGATTGGAAAACCACTAGGGCATGCTGCAGCGTAACAAAAAGCGGAGGCCGTGCTAATAAGCAGTAGAAAAGTACGCTAAGCCTAATCTAATGGTGACTCGTTTGGTGAGACATGAAACCGTCTCAAAAGTTGCCCTCAAGTAGCTCTCTAAACCTGGTGATGTATTATTTTTTAGCTTTGTTGCAGCCAACATTTGATTGTCTGAACTCTTGCTGGACCCATTGACCTTTAATTTGAGGAAGCCTAAAATGTTTTACAAAAGTCATAAGCAGACAAATTTTTGCGCTACCCAAAAGCTTGTATGCAGAGTAAGAAACTTCATTACAGTCTTTTGACATTTTTAAATATATTGCAAATAAATAAAAACTTCTAAGTTTCAGAAAAAATCCTAATTAAGTTAAATAGTACTAAGCCATCCACACACCTATGCGATTCTGTCGCAACGAATCCGCACCGTTTTTGATGCTACAGACGTTACTACTTCGAAAACACAGGTACGTACACATCTGTGCGATTTTATCGCGAATAAAAACTGTCATTTTATAGACAAAAAACAAAAAATATTAAAAAAAAAATACTTTCTTAACTTTTCTACATCAAATGTTTTTTGTTTCCTTTCGTTCAATTTTGTTTTAATATTGTAAAATCCTTCTATTGACATTTTTCGTTCTCTCGCGGAGTCTACGATTTCGGCACGACCAAAAGAAGAACTGTGAATGTTCGAATAAAGCGCTGCAGCAAAATCGCATAAGTGTGTGGTTCCTCATTTAAAACTATATTCGGCATTGTTGTAAATTTTGCCGGAACAGATTCGCACCGACAGAATCGCATAGGTGTGTGGATACCTTTGCGAGCTCTATAAAATTATTATGCATTTAATTCAATCTCATGCTCTTTACATACAAGCGAATCACATTCAATGCAATAAGCTCCAGGTATCAATTTAATTAAGCACATTGACCTAAATCAATTTCAAATCAGCTCCATATAACGAAAAAAATGCGTTAAACAATTCCCTAGGCGCATTTCGCAAAATCTGAAACAAAACTATAAACAAAATAAATTTACTACAATTTAATTTATGAGCGGCTGGAACAACACTGGACGTTAGTTAATTGATCCTAAACTGGAATCGAATCAAATCGATTCGATAAAATAAATGGCGCAAAAACTTCATTGATCAACACATAAAATGTGTCGAAATGCGCAAGTCACTTAAATGATTTGACCTTAGCAACAAATCAAAGTTGTAGCCGGAGCAGCTGTCGGCTATGTTAGTGAATGAACTATTTGTGCGAACTTCGAACGGCAATCGGCACTTTGTGTGGCCATACATACATATGTATCTCTCATTATTATGCAGTAGTATGTGCTCGTACATAAATGGCGATTGCCTCCTGCTGGGCGAATGCACTCAATCATCGATCTTTGATCACTGAACCGCTAATCGATGATATATTTTTGTTTAGACTGAAAATAATAGAAGTAATATTTTAAAATTTAAAAAAATCGTCTATTTATGTATTGACAGCCAAGGATGTAATTTTTTAATATTTTGTCTAACTAAAAGTTGTGTATTTGTAAGTGGAAAACAATTTTTATTTACATTACGATTTTCTTAACAAAACACTTCGCATTTGATGGGTTATTTTATTGGAGTTTAAAAGCGAATTATTTTAAGGCATATCTATTTTCGTCTAAGTATATATGTATGTATATATGTATGTACATATCGTCACCTGAAATGCAAAAAGAAGTAACAAACATCGTCAATGGAATGGGAAAAGTCGCTACTAATAATTTATTTTTATTTTTTTTCATAAAACCATGCGGGAAGTTGTAATTCGGTGAAATCCATCACATCAATCAAAACGTGAATTTAGAATTTTTTATTAGTTACGACGACTATTCCGTTACTTAGATTTTAATTGATGTGCTGATAGTAATAATTCATATTTTTCTTAAATTTGACTGTCTAATATTTTAGTATTCTTAGTCAATATAATTTCCGTTATTTTCGGTAAGTATATTCTACATACATAGATCCTGGCACAGTATCAATTTTCGAGCCTTTTATAAAGATTCAACAATGTTCACCCCGGGTTCAGAACTTATATTAAGCTACCACTCATTGGCACGGAACTTAATTAACTGACGGTCAGTTTAGCAGTGTACCAAGATTAGGCAACTGTCTTTTAGAAAAAGCTCCCATGCCCCACACGGGGAACGTTCTTTGAAGATTGTTAGGCGAATCCCCTTTGCTATGTATTTAGAGTTTTCTCCACTACATACAGCTAAGTTGATGTTGAGTTCCATTGGATTCCTCTTGGTGACAAACTTCATGCTCTAAATGCGGTTAACAACATTTCCAGAACGCTGTTAAGCTTTTTGAGGTCTTTCGTTCGTAAAAGTTTACTTTGTATCTAGAATTACAGGCAAACATAGCAATAGCACAGAGAAACTTTCTCTTGAAATACTTCCTGCAACACATTATTAAGAAATAACTCATAAGATAATGACTCGCGGTCAATATAAGCTTTTCGAAATAAAGTGGAACTAGAGGCAGACAGGTTAGGTTAGGTTAGTTTATAGTGGTTGCCTCAGGCACGGGACGCACTTGGACAATTAAGCGATTGATTTTTGTGATACGAAAACTGAAAAGACACCATTAATCTAGTCGACGAAACGCGGCCAGCTGACTACGAATGCAGCTAATTTCAATACTACCATCTTAGCCTCGCTAGGGCTGAGAAGCCCAATAGAAAGTGTTGAGATTTTTCCACCTCATCATCCTCTTGAAAGCTGATGAAAAAGATATCCCAACAGATTCCTAATCTTATCTTAGTTAATACCCATCTCACAATTATTTATCAAAACACCAACCAAGAGTGAACGCTGAGGCTTTGCAAGCGTAAGGATCTGCTCTGACCGTTCCCCGATTCACACCAGGCCAAAAAGATCTTTCAATTGTAGCTGCTATAGTTTTATCCCGGCGCTCGTTGGGCTTACATGAGTTCCAACCGTTCAAGAGTAAAGCGCAGGGNCCCGATTCACACCAGGCCAAAAATATCTTTCAATTGTAGCTGCTATAGTTTTATCCCGGCGCTCGTTGGGCTTACATGAGTTCCAACCGTTCAAGAGTAAAGCGCAGGAGCATTCCCAGCTGCTACATAGCCGATGCAAGACAACCGACACCGCCCTTTCTTGCCCTTTCCACAATTTTAGGCTTCCACGATAACATCCTATCCAGTTTCAGGCCTAAGTGCGTGACTCTATCGGAGAGCTGCAGACGGACAACCCCGATCGAGCGAAGAGCTACAACCAAGACCTTGTAACAAAATCAGTTCCGTCTTGCTCGGTTTGACTACGAGGCCACCTTGAGTCAGATCAAAAAGGGTTTCTATAAGTCTTCCCCTAATCATAAGTACAACATCATATGCATAGACGACCACAAAGAAAGCCCAATTATAAGCAGTCAAATTAATGTAATCACACACAATATTTTCTTAATTTACATTCAGAAATTGGACTAAAAATCTGCCAATTTATGGGACAACCAAATGCCGGCAATTTCAAGTTGACTGTCAATGTCGTTTAGTAGAAGAAAATCTATTTGTATTACATTTTTTATTTAATTTTTTTTTGTAACTAAAATACCAATCAATATTAGTCAAACATATTTTAAAGAACAAGAAGCTGAATTCAACATCGGCATAGTAAAAATTATTAGCAATAAAATTGAAAAATGACTATCATTGTTGCACATTGTCATTGCGAGCGCATTGAAAGCTAAAACCGCTCATGGCTAATTTGTGTCATTTATTTACGCCTTTTACTTGTTTTTACACACTTCCTTTCTGGCTTCATTTCTTCCGGACTGCTGGCATTTGCACTCTAACGTGTTTTAATAATTGCAAATGCATTGACTTGGGTTTTATTTTTCACTTTTGCTTTTATTATTCTGAGTTGTGCATTTACAGCTGCCGCCAGCTGACGGCCGCTTGCTAACAAAAGACATCAATTAATCAAAATCTATCATAACGGTTACTAATTGAGCGATATTTATCAACTAAAAGCATACATACTTAGAAACGAAAGGCGTAGATGAAAAATGAAATTAATAAAATGCAAAGACAAAAAACACATCAACGAAACACATTATTGAGTGGCAGGAAATCGAGAATGGCTAACTAATTAGCTTGAATAAAAAAAAAAAATTTATTTGTTTGACACATCGATATTCATTGGAAGTCAATATTTAATAGTGATAAATGCAAACTGAATTTGAAGTAACACCGATCATCAAATTGTTACTTCGCGAACAACAACAAGACCAAATGCAAAACACACAAAACAACTAATAATAAAGTTGTGACAATTGTCAATATTCAAGTGTAAAATTTTAACGTAGATCACGCCACATACTCTTCACCCCATCATTCCTTTATACGCTCTACTAAACTATGTACATATGTATGAATGTATGCAAGCATATGACTGTCAACTGTCAGTTTGCTTTGTCAACATGTAAATGCGTTAATTGAAGGTGATTTGTGTTTGCAACGCAGTTGCACCGCTCGATATTCACATATTTATTTATAAGCTTACAAATATGTGCATACATATGTACATATGTACGTATATAAGTGTGGTCGCTAAAATTTGAAAATCTAAAATTTATTATGTGACACCCCTTATGTTAATCTATGTACAATATAAATTGCAAATTTTTGAAATATTTTTTTTGGGGTTGCCACTTTATTGGTTATTGTTATTTTAAATAATTTTTAATTTCAATAAAGAAAAATTCCAAGTCCATTTCAAAAGACTTTTATTAATAACATCAAAAAAGTTCATTTTGAAATTGCAATAAAATGTAAGAACAATAAATTGAACCAATAAAATAATGATAAATCAGTACAATTTTCATTAACTTACCAAGGTTAGAAAAAATTAAAATCTGACAAATTTGACATGTTTTCAAAAATTATTCACATAAATTAATGGCCATCGCCAAGTTGATTCATAATGTAATATTAAGCTTCAAAGACCGTTTTTTGTTTGAGTTTATTCGGAATAAGTGTAGCATTTTTAAAAGTTTTTCAATGTTCTAAATAGCATTGGTTTACAAATACATAATTATCTTAAAAAAATTCCAAGAAAATCTTTTAGAGGGGTGAGTTAGTATGGACTCCCTCAGCGCAAACCACATTTTATTATTATTTTCCTATGATACATATTTTTTAAATTTTCAAATTTTCAAACCCTGGTAACCTCCTAAGAATTGATAAAAAAAAATTAAATTTTCCTAGATGGTTTAATTTTGTGGGTAGAACAAAAAAGGCGTGTCCAATATAAAATTTAGATGTTCATATTTTACGGCGAACCCTAATGTATATGTACCAGGGCATTCAATCCCGAAACATTTTAAAAATCCCGGGAAAAAATTGTTATCCCGGGATTTTTCGGGATTTCTATTTTGTCAAAATTTTTGCATAAACTTAGTAAAAAACACTTACATATATACTCATATCTGGGGAAAATAAATTTACACAAAACCACGCCAACAAAGTAAAACTCTGCCACACTGTAAAAGTTTCTTTTGTTTTCAATTCCTACCAGATTTATCGTTCTTACACAGTTCTTGCACAAAATGTTTTCTAAGCTAAATGAGTCGATTAGAATCGAATAAGCCAAACATCTGTTCTTTTCGTAGGCGTAGCCAGGAAAGGTCAGTTGGGCTCGACCCCCCTAACTTTCAAGTTTTCCTATATATATTAAAAATAGTACCCTGAAATGCTAGCTTTATAGTTTCGATCCCCCTAAATTTCATTCGGGCTACGCCAATGGTTCTGTTTCTGTTTTGAAGGTTGCAAGGCTGATCTTGCACATGATTATTTTGCTTGGAAAAGGAGTCGAGGCTATACTATATTTACATACAGTCTATGAAAAAATAATTTCTCATTAAAGAAAACATAGTTTTCTTCATTAATGGTTTACTAAGCTAAGCAATTATCGTAAATGTGGTTCTAATTTTATATGTCCGTCATCTCCGAAATGACATATGGTGGTTTCTTTTCTAGCAAAAAATGTCGCCTTTTGATTGCCCCTTTCTCTTTTTGTGTTCG